>NW_027281573.1:180000-232500 GCF_046629955.1 Centroberyx affinis | reverse complement strand
GTTCACTGTGTGAATGTGAAGCAGGGTGCTGCCGAAAAAGTTTGCATTTGTGTTCAGCAAAGCTTCCCTGGACAAACAGGTTATTAAAAAAAAAACCTGTAGTTTGAGGTAGAAGGAACCGCAGTGTTTGTAGATGCCAAATAAAATGTGTACATCACCGCAGTGGTTAAATGGGTATAATGGCTGCAAAGCTTTCTTTCCAAAACACTTTATGTTGTCTTGCACTTGCCATTTCCATCACCTGCTCACCTCGCACCTGTTGCTGTTTTGCACTCCGATGTGTTGCCCGCTCAGTTTTGTGCCCATTATGGTCCAGACTGACTAAAGCGCAAATCAAGCTGCAAATACAAAAATCTTCTCTGATCTACATACAGCACACAGGGCATTTGTACTTGAAAAATGGGTCAATCAGGATGCTGATTCCCTCCCTCTGCCAAAGTAGAGGGAGGGAAATATGGAAATTGGCAGTGGATGTGGTTTATCAACACCGGAGGCGGCTATCTGTTGATGGCACACAATTTAAGAACTAGGAAATGCCTGTGTGAACACTTGGCTGCAAGCGCGGCTGTGATGATAATAGCTCGGTGGATGCATCGCAAAAGAGTGTCAGGGAATACTCTGAACTTTCTTATCTTCTTTAATAGGCCGATAAATAATTACGTAGTTGCAATAAACAATCTGGAATTACAGTAAACAACTGCAATGTTTGGTTTAGGATGGGAAACAAATCACCATCAAAAACATGTAAAAGCTTTCAATTTGTAATTGTTTTGTGGAGAAAACAGCACCCTGCATGCTCTCCTTTGATATTTAATTATAAGCTGTAAGCAATTTCAGTTGTAGGCTACTTGTATTGTCATGTGTGCTGTTAAGCTCATTTATGAAAGCCTTGTCTCCAGTGCACCTATCCATTATGATGGATGAGTAGCCGAACACTCATCCATCATAATGGATACAGCTACACTTTCCAAACAGACACAACACTGGCCAAACAGGACAGTGGCACAATAGAGGGAATGGTGAGTTTTTTTTGCACGCATCAACAAAACGTTCTGAAAAGAAAATGTACAATGTCTATTAAATAAAACAAGTAGTGATAGGTGCAGCCAGTATTCCCATGGCGGCCATTTTTAACTCACACACTCAGGGTGGGAAACTACCTGGAAGACTGGCATATTTATAAAGCTAGCGTTACTTTAACACATGTGAGGACTTCAGATACACAGCAGTTATCAAATTAGCTAGCAATGTTGGGAACAACTACAACAAGTGCTTGTATTTAGCAGGGAAGCTAGCTAGCTTACTAGCTAGTTAGCTACTAGATAACTAGGCTACATTCTGTTAGCTAGCTGTAGTGGGACAACTATATTACCAATATGTGAACATATTTTCCTCCAGATTCCTGAGATCCATTGATCCATCCATGAGATTTCAAAGACCTTTTTGATAAATGATAAATATTTGTTATTATTAACGTTTGTAAGATGCTCCTCTTGGTACACAACAGTAGGACTGTAGGTCGACTTGCTCTTCCAAGTAGAGTTTCCCGCTCCAAGTGTCTAAGTTCAAAATGGCCGCCATGGGAGTAAGGTCTATGGTTCATCTTCTGGGGGAAGTGAGGCTATGCTTGTGGAAACCTTTGCTTTGGTTAGAATTATATCTGCAGGTTTGTAAATCTAATGAACTATCTGCTCCTGCGTTTGTTTACATATCCAGTGTGAGTAAACACCTTGCGTACGTGGGACTAATAGTGCTGGACCAACGTGTTAACACCTCCCATTTATTCAAACCATAGACATGTTAATCAACCTATCACCTTAACCTGTATAGCCTATGTAAACATAATCAGTGTTACAGCTTGGTTGTGATGCTTCTGGAGGCAGATTCGTGTACGAAGCTGTCACATTTCATCGAGGCCAAATGTATGCGTCATCAGTAAACTTCCAGCTGTGTTTTTTTTTAGTTTGGTTCAGTTTATTCTACAAAGACAAGACTCAGGATTACCTTACAGCTTGTTTGTCAAGGATTTATTTCCAAGCCCCAAGTCTTTGAAACGATTCAGCTGTTTGCTTTTTGTTTTACAGTTAATTGTGACAGAAATGTGAGAATGAAGGATTTGGTTCTTGAATAGATATACGTAACAAGGTCCGCCTCACACACACACACACACACACACACACACACACACACACCTACCTCCTCATGCCTCACCTCTAATCAATATTCTCTCTCTCTCTCTCTCTGTCGTTCTGATTGAGAGGGATGGGAAGATTTCATGTGATTGCATCAGTTAATCAGTGTCATTACATCCAGTCGGGTCGCTGCACATCGCGCCACAATCAACCTCTCCTCCCTTCATCACGGCCTCCACACCTCCACCTATCACACCGTCCACACCCCTACATTTACACACCTCCATCTGCCGCTCTCCCTCTTTCCTCTTGCCTTCACCTTACCCGTCTTCATCCCCTCCCGCTTCTCATCCAATCTGTCTCGGTTGTGTTCGTCCCGTCTTTCTCATCCTCCATCCCTCGCTCCATCCTTCATTCTTCCCCTCATCAGCAACCTTTCATCCTTCGTTCTCTTTACCGCCAAATTGGTCAAAGCAAATGTCTCCTCTGGCAACCTGCGTTCTCTGTCTTTTTTATTTTCAGATGATATCCCTTCTATTTTCAGATCTGCTGTGTGTGTGTGTGGGATCAGCAAGATTGGATTGATTTAGTCTGTATATGTCTGCTCCATTCTCAGGTTTGTTTATACAATTGAGTCACTGTGGAAGATGAAATACACTTTGTGAATGTGTGTGTGTGTGTATGTGTGTGTATGTGTTGTTGACCTGCTGAAAAACAATTAAAGTTTTATTGTATTTGAAGAAGGGCTTCCAGAGAAATGTTTTTACTTTTCCTTTTCCATACCATTTCAGTCAACAAGCATTTTCTCACTTCCAACCATAAAAGCACACACACACACTTGTGTATTTGTGTTAATATTATTACGTGACACTTTATGGATGTCTGTTAAGAGATCCTGTTTTCGCTTGCCCCTCCCTCTACAGGGGGGTCAAAGGTCAGGCTCAGCTACAGAGCAGCTGGTGGTGCTTCAGTGTCTCGGAAAAAACGTGGGCAGAGAAAGTGAAAAAGTTCCCCCTCCCTCAGTAGCCACTGCCAAGTCGGCTTGGGCCGATATTGTTTTATTATCGATTATCGCAATATTTCCCGATAACAATATTGAATTTCTAGGCTATTAATGATGGGAATAACAATAATTATTCTTATTAATAGCCTAGAAATTTGATGTAATTTAGAAGAAATATAATAAAATCCCAAGTAAAAACAAAACAAACAAAAACAAACTGATTCTTAAAAATACTGATGCCGCGCCCCCCCCCCCCCCCCCCCCCCCCCCCCCCCCCCCTCCCGTTTTTCCCTGTGATATATATAGCATTGTGATATTAAATTTTGGATATCGCTCAAGTATACTGCAAGGCTCTTAACCAGTTCTTACTCAGTTATGTTCATCATGTTGTACTTGGCAATGACTTCAACGCTGGCTGGCTCTCTACAAATAGGCTTAATTAACAGCAGCCGCAACAAACCCACAAATTGTCAAACTTCCCTGATCATTGTATCATTGTTGTCATTGCGTAACACCCAAACAGGAAGCAACTTCACGTGCTGTTGGCCACGTAGCTGTCATTTATATAAAGGTGAATCAAATGAGCCGGTCCTGAATCAGTTCACTGCTGTCGGACAGCCTGAAAGAAGAGAGTGCTGCTGAAAACGAGCGTACATGCTCCACCACCTTTCCTTGGGCAAATAAAAGTTACAAAAATAGAGAAATTAAATAACCGTACTGCCACAAAATAACATGGTGAATCATAACTTTGGCTTGGATTTGGTCATAAGCACAAGAGAGAGAGACAGAGAGAGAGAGAGAGAGAGAGAGAGAGAGAGAGAGAGAGAGAGAGAGAGAGAGAGACAGACAGAGAGAGACAGAGAGAGGGATAGAGAGAGAGACAGACAGAGAGAGAGACAGGAAGAGAGAGAGACACAGAGACAGACAGACAGAGAGATAGAGAGAGAGAGAGAGATAGAGAGAGACAGACAGAGAGAGAGAGAGACAGGGAGAGAGAGACACACAGACAGACAGGCAGAGAGAGAGAGACAGACAGAGAGAGAGACAGAGAAAGAGACAGACAGAGAGAGAGACAGAGAAAGAGACAGACAGAGAGAGAGAGAGAGAGACAGACAGAGAGAGAGACAGAGAAAGAGACAGACAGAGAGCGAGAGGGAGAGAGAGACAGAGAGAGACAGGGAGAGAGAGACACACAGACAGACAGACAGACAGGCAGAGAGAGAGAGACAGAGAGAAAGACAGACAGAGAGAGAGACAGAGAAAGAGACAGACAGAGAGAGAGAGAGAGAGAGGGAGAGAGAAAGAGAGAGAGACAGGGAGAGAGAGACACACAGACAGACAGGCAGAGAGAGAGAGAGACAGAGAGAGAGACAGACAGAGAGAGAGAGAGACAGACAGACAGAGACAGAGAAAGAGACAGACAGAGAGAAAGACAGAGAGAGAGACAGAGAGAGGTAGAGAGACAGACAGAGAGAGACAGAGACAGAGAGAGAGACAGACAGATACAGAGAGAGAGAGACAGAGAGATAGACAGAGAGACAGACAGATAGAGAGAGAGACAGAGAGAGCGCGACACAGAGAGAGAGACAGACAGACAGAGAGACAGACAGATACAGAGAGAGACAGAGAGAGAGCGACAGAGAGAGAGAGACAGACAGACAGAGAGAGAGAGAGAGGTAGAGAGAGAGAGGTAGAGAGACAGAGAGAGAGAGATAGCGTGAGAAAGCGATATAACAGGTAAGAGATAGGGAGGATAACAATAAAAAAAACTCACATTCATAAATTCATTCATAAAACTTTATATCCACACAATGGGAAACTCAGTCAAGTCTCTGTGCATACATAAGATGATCTCCCCAAATCAATCAGAGACATAAATAAATATAGAATAAAGAAAATAAATATGAACTAATTATCATAACAACGAGACTACTCATCAGACTGCTCAAAAACAAAGCAGGCTAGGTGTTCCTATAGCTGAGGTTTGAATTCCAGTAAAAGATTTTGGAAACTCTTAGTGTCAGTTAAAGGAAAACAAACAACCAGAGGCAATCATGATCAGTGGAAACATCCTGGGCGTCCAGTCACCTGTGAGAAACCTTCTGTGTCATCCTGCTCTCTGGCTCAGTCACGTTAGCAGAGGTGTGCTTCCCGGTCCTTCTGCATTTCACAACACAAAGGATTTTACCGATTCGCCGGTTTGCATGACCCAGCGTTTGAAGCAACAGGGTGAGTCTGAAATATGTGGGCGATGAATTCATTGTCTTTCTCTCTCTCTCTCTTCTGGCTTATGCTCAACACACACACACACACACACACACACACACACAGTCTCCAGTGACTGACAGATAATGCACACAGAACAAAATCTTGGCAGACGCTTCCTTATGCATTCCAGAAAACAGGTACCATCAACCAAGAGACACATTACAGTCAAACAGGATTACAGTTTCACAATAAATTGGCTTGTGTAATACATTAGAGCAACTCTATAAAACATGCTAATTAGATTACAATAATAATTAGAATAAAACACTTAGGGGAAGTTGACTGTTAGTTTTGAGAGTTTTATCAGTTAGTTTTCAGCAACGCTCTGCTTGAAGCCTCAGTATGCTTGTTTGACATTAAAATAACAATAAATAAATAGGATAGATTATACACTGCCAGTTGTTTTTGCCTAGGATAAGAATTTCAAAAATATATATTAATGAGACAATCTTCAGCCTAGAATCTTTCAAATATTTTGGCCTCATCCGTTTTTAAATTGGCTTTTTTTAATTTAAATTATGGCTTTTTATCAAAGTGTACTGGCAACTGAGGAAACAATAACAAACTTTATTTATATAGCACTTTTTAAAACAAACTGTGACAGAGTGCTTTCCAAAACAGTTAAGATAAATACACTTGAGTGCATAGAAGAGAAGACAAGAGTCAATTAAAAATGATACCAGACATGAAGTAAAGTAAAAAAAAGTTTTCAAAGCCAAAA
Source organism: Centroberyx affinis (assembly GCF_046629955.1). Taxonomy (NCBI): domain Eukaryota; kingdom Metazoa; phylum Chordata; class Actinopteri; order Beryciformes; family Berycidae; genus Centroberyx; species Centroberyx affinis. Next base: position 226,376 of record NW_027281573.1, on the reverse strand, counting down.
ATCGCTAAGTCATTGGTGTTGATCAGCAACCATGTCAACAGATTTATTATGCTAACATGCCCCGCAGATATATTATGGTCATTTTGTGCTATGGAACAGTAAAAATTCTACTTATTGCACCTTTTAATAGGTACTAGGTACTAGTACTACTTTAATAGGTAGTAGGTAGACTTTAGTGTCACTTATCTCTCTAACTCTATCTCTATCTCTATCTCTATCTATCTCTGTCTCTAACTGTAAAATATCACTTCATGGGATTTTCCCCTGAAGGCTAATGCCGTTCTGATTCAACATTAGTTAAAATCTTCAGCAGTAAGAGGCAGCAGGCCGTGTTAATCAGAAAAGTTTACATGTTAGATTTTCAAGTAATACTGAGTTTACAACATATTTATAATCAATCAATCAACCAATCAATCAAACTTTATTTATATAGCACCTTTAGTGCAAGCTTGCAATACAAAGTGCTTAACAAAATGAGAAGATAAATAGATACAACACAATAATGAAAATCAGCTTAATATATTAATAGTAATAATACTAAAAGTAAAATAAGAATAAAAGTAAAATAAGGAAATGAAATAGCTAAAAAGCAATGCATGAAATTGGACGCATTGTAGAGTAAAAGGAAAGATTAAAAGCTAGGTAAAACAAAATCAAGGTCAGATTAGCTACGATTGTAATAACACATTCTTATGTAAAAACTAAACTAAAAAGGTCTTAAGTCTTAAGATTTTGTTTTTATGTCTTAAGATTTAGTTTAAAAGTTTTGAAACCTGACACAATAAAAATGTAAGAGAAATAAGCCTTTTGTGTGCATAGAAAAAGTCTTAGATCTTTTATTTCAACTCATGAAAAATGGGAGCAAAACCAAAAGCGTTTATATTTTTGTTCAGTGTATTTTTGCTTTTGTACATTAGTGCATGTTGTTTACCTGCAGCTTGCATGTTTGTCTTGATGCCATTCGTTGTATCTTATGAAAAAGGGCTTCTAAGCCGGTTAGGTGAAGTATAAAAGGAAAAGATGAACGTGTGTTGTGCTACGCTGAGGAAATGGTGGAGTGAATTACAAGTAGTTGATGAGAGTGGTTTCAAGGTAGGACAGAATGGGCGGAGCCAGGCACGAGGAGTATGGTATTTAATGGTGAGGACAGAGTGAGGGAGGCAGAGATAAAATGGCTCTCTTCCAGGTCCTGTGCAGTTTAACCCTGATGATCGTTTTCTCATCCAAAGGTAAGAGGGCGAGTCTGATTTTGCTACTTATGCTCTTGGCCTAAATGGAATATATATGGCTGATTTTGTACTATAAAAAACAAACAGGAGGCTGGAAAGCTCTTTGGACAAAAAGGGTCTTATAGAAAAAGCACTTCAAAATAGGTTAGAAGGCTTTATTTTGAAAAGTTTAAGCCCCAAATACAAAAAAGGCTTTTAATATATATATGTATATGTATATATACAGTACTGTGCAAAAGTCTTAGGCACCCTAGATTTTTTATATCAATTTCTTAGAAGTCTTCGATGTTTATTTGTTTTCTGCATTAGTGTGTCAGTAGACTGCTGTTTATTGTAAATTTTTTATATTCAGAGACTTTTCATTTCATTAGTTTTGAAAGCATCTTCGCTTTATGGATTCCTTTGACATATGCCTAAGACTTTTGCACAGTACTGTATATTAAAAAGCCTTTTTTGTATTTGGGGCTTAAACTGTTCTCTCTCTCTCTCTCTCTCTCTCTCTCTCTCTATCTATACATATATATATACACATATATATGATCATGTGGTCATGTCATCCTAATCAGAGGTGAATCTGTGGTCGGGACGGTGATATAACCGGTTTGATTCCAAATAACATGAAACATGAAAAAACATGACACCTACGCTTACAAAATAATTGCAAGGAGAAATTTAAAATTGTGGTATTTTTAAAAGGATGATAGAAGTCCTTGGTTGACAAAAATCATACATGTTGGATCTATATTTTGAAGATACTGGTATGTATATGAACTTGAGGTAAAGAACTCTTAATACATAGTAGCATACAATAAAGTCAGCAGAAACAGACACACTTGCTGTCTCTGTGGAATACCCACACAATTGCACACACGTCATCTGCTTTACACTGAACAGGTTTGCTTAATATTTTTCTTCCTCTGTTTGAATTGCAGGTTGTCATGCGCAGCTTGGCGGTAAGCATCCAAGACCAACTGTACAGGTTCTTCAAGTTCCCAGAGTTTTGTTTCCTCTCTGTTGGCACAATAAGAAGCATGTGAAAGGCTATCTCTCCATCTTTAAATACCTTAAATCAACTTAACTTAGCACTTAACACTGCCATGTTAGGCCATGATCTCTCCTGCTCAGATGTAAAGCCCAGCTATGATCATTGCTAACAACAAAGAGAGCAAGAGCTCAAAGAGCAGAGGGAGCGTTAACATCATTGTTTGTTGCTATGAAACACAAAGGCTTTGTCCCAGACGGCTAAATTGCCGCCTAATCAGGCAGTGTTCGGAGGCACCAAGTCATAGTTATAACCGTTATCCTGTTAATGACGCAATTATTTTGAAAATCGCCATAGGGACACATATTAGTGTTAGTATTAGAAGTGAAATTAGCTACTGAGACCATAATAAGGTGCCTCCAATTGGCCAGTTTTTGAAGGCAGCATAGACGTATCCTTCGTTGGTCAAGATATCCCACAATCCCGTGCGTCTGCTCCACTGCTGCGGAAAAAATCAATGACGAGCAACGGTGCCGAGTTTGTTTACGTACGTTGTTTTTATTTTTTTTTAAACCTCAGAATGTTTGGGACACAGCCAAAGTTTAATAACCACTTGCAAGACGACTAATTAGCATTAGCTGAAGTAATGAAGGGGATAATGTTGCAAAAAACTGGACAAGAGCAAGTCCAGGGCAGCGTCCCAAAGTGCGACACATCAAAACACAAGGCACGCAGTTTGGAGGAGGTGCGACTGCTGTGACCAAACAATTGTAAAATAACTGAAAAAAGGTGCAGGTACATAAAAAAAAAAAGCGTCCTATGTGATCATGGCCTTAGGGGTTCATTCACCACTACTACCACCCATATTTAAAATGTATATGCACATACTGTAGTACTGTGAGGTGCTTTGGAGCAAATGGCATACGTTCTGTTCTTAGTACTCTTTTTCTCTTCTTCTCTTCTGTCAGTATGTGGTCGGGCGTCGCTCAACCCCAGGATTGTGGGAGGCCAGGATGCCCCTCCTGGCAGCTGGCCCTGGCAGGCCAGTATACACGCCTTCGGTTTTGGTCACTTCTGTGGAGGATCTCTGATTAACAGCCAGTGGGTGCTGACGGCTGCTCATTGCTTCACGGGGTGAGGAATCATTGTGGCAAACGTAATGTTCGTTTTTCTTCTTGACTTTAAAGGTCCAGTGCAATGAGAATTACATTTCTCAATTTCATGGTATAAATGAACAAAGGACCTGTTCATGTAAAGTTACCCAAATGATTATAACAGCAACTCTCCGTCTGGTTGTCAACAGAAGCAAACTAATTTGGAATTCCAATCTACTTCCTGGTGTAAATGATGTCACCTACACCCAGGTTTTAATGAATGCTCTGATTGGTTAACAGTATGCATAGTTAATGAGGTGTCCCATAGTAAGACAATAGCAAGTCAGCTACAATTTTAAGGTAAACATGTACATTTTAATATTTACTCCAATTTGCTTTTTTGTCATTTGATTGTTTTTCATTTTAGTAATGTAAAGTATATTTTATTTTTATTGGCCAGTATTGTTCATTGAAAAACAATTGTCGTTATGTTGACGCTGCATGAAAATTTTGATTTTACCTATGTTTTTAAAGGTTTTTGAATACTGCAGAAAAATGCTTTTTCTAATTGCTGATTTTTGACAGGGGACCGGTACATTCATTTTGTTTTTTTCCCTGTGGAAAATTTGGTGAGGAGTTTTAATGGATAATTTGCTGGATAAATTAAGAGGTTATATTATCCGGAGAAGAGTTTGTGGAGTGAGCATGCTCTTTCAGCACTTCCCTGCATTCTTTTCTTACAGACATTTAGTAGAGCCACAGTGTTGCTGCAGGGTGAAGTGCCTTGCTCAGTGTCAATTGAACTGTTGAGGGAGCGGAGAGTTTCCCTGTCCACACTCAGCTAAGGGCTAAACGTCAGAATTCCCACTAACATTTACCATTTTTTTCTTCCAGAGATGACAATGATACAGTTGTTTATTTGGGCCGCCAGACCCAGGAAGGACCAAACCCCAACGAAGTGTCCCGGATGATTGAACGGATCGTCTGCCATCCCGACTACAACTCCTTCACCGAAGACAATGACATATGTCTCCTGAAGCTCAAGTCTGCTGTGAATTTCACCGACTACATCAGCCCGGTCTGCCTGGCCGCGTCCAACAGCTCGTTCCACAATGGGACTGAAAGCTGGGTCACTGGCTTCGGCCGAAACGGGACTGGCGGTGAGTACAAAGGCTGAAGAATCAAAAAGGATTTGTATATATAGTGTAACGCTGAAGGACCTTGGGGTCTTTCACTCTTGGCTAACGCAAATTTCAGCAATTCCACCTTTCCACCAAGTGATGGCGCTCTGCTCACATAAAGAAAGCAATGGAAATCCACTCGAATACTTCATATTCCTGCCTCTCAACCCCCCTTCCTGTGTCATTTTTGCCTTCAAAATATATATAATAAAGGAAATGTATAAAGCGAAAGGGGGAAAAAATGCAATAATTTCTAAAGCACAAACAAGGCAAAATACAAAAAGGCAATAATGAGTAAATTGATTGATTAAAAAACTTAATTTCAATTCAAAAACCAAATATTTTAAAGAAGCTGTGGAAGAATGAATACATTAAATTTACAAGAAATGTTATTTTTTTCTGCAGGGAAATGACAGGTTTGATATTTCTCTTCATTCAAGCCAAAATAAGCAAATGACAGCCCAACATAATTTTGCATTGTGATATATTATATACTGTATATTCCACCAACATCTCAATGTCAGGTCAGCCAGTTTTACTCAGCACATCTGTATTAGGATTAGGGCCACATTTGAAAATTGTATTTGAGTTCTGAGATTAATCTGTTCTGAGAAACTTTATTCTCAGAAATCTGACTTTAGTCTCAGAATTTGGTAACAAACCTTTACCTTTTAGCTGTAGTAAAACATTTTGTAACATTTAATAATAACATTTAATTTAAAAACTTTTAGCTGTACTAAATTGAAAATATTTGTATTGCCATCTAATCAGATTTTTTAAATATACCAAATTCCACCAAGAGGCAGGTAAAAGATATTGGAAAGGCCACAAAATTGAGTGAAAATCAAACAATGTACTGTATACTGTATGAATATTTTTGCATTCCAATTTGTGCCTTACGCTTTAAATCTCTTCAATTAGGTTTCCCCGAGACGCTCCAGGAGGTGAATGTGCCGATCGTGGGAAACAGGCAGTGCAACTGCTACTATGATTCAGGAATTACAGAGAACATGATCTGCGCCGGTCTACAGGAGGGAGGGAAGGACTCGTGTCAGGTGACCTCAACTTTCTAAATCTGTTATGAGATGCTGTGCTGATTTCTGAGGGAGAAATGGACATGGAGGAAGGTTTTAGTCCAGCTTGCCAGCTTGCTAGCCAAAGACGCCTGAAATTAAAATCCCATTGCAGAAAAAATAGGTGTTGAAGAATTTAGTATAAACTGATTCATAACCAATAATTTTTTTTTTCTGGTCAAATCACACCTGGACACCTGAACTGGCAGGTGTGGATGCTCTTATTTCAGATTTTATTCACATTGTACCTCCAAGCTCAGGCTGTGAGAGGGATTCCACACAGGCTACAACTAAACTTGTTGTTTCATCGTGCCACCACAGCAGAATGCATTCAAAACTGGCAGGTCTAAAAATAAGATAAAGAAATAAGATTTTTCTCCCATTGCTATTGGATGCAAAGTGCTCAGTCTGACACTGTGAAAATAATAACAAACTTATCATAGAGCACAAAAATACATACAAAATTGCACAGAAAGGAAAATAATAAAAACAGAATACAGCCCTTAGGTCAAGTAAAAGCAGGCAGAGAAATGTGTGTTTTTAAAAGTGTTTTAAAGGAGGACCAGTGGGTTGTGTAGCTTCCTGGCCATGATAAACCCCCGAATCAGGGATTCTCTGTTATCTGTTGCTCTGGTAGAGGAGACTGGAGAATTGTGTTTTTTTTCTCTCTCTCTATTCACTGCCATTGTATGACGAAACAGGTCTGGAAATCACACTTCTAGCACATAAACGAATGCAAACAAAGCAGATTTTTTTACGTGAATAGCTTTCTTTATGTTTATAAAAACCTTTCACAAATTCCGGATTTCAGCGCTACACTTGGTTTGAAGCTGCAATAAGCAAAATCTTCTGACCAATACAGGGCGACAGAAACCGCAACAAATTTGTAACTAAAGCACAGCAAAGCCACTGCACTACAGAGGCCTACTAAGGACATACCGTCCCACAATGACAAGTGAAGAGAGGGAGGTAGCAAGTTCACTAGTTTAACAAGTTTTACTCACTCGCTTCATCGATTCCGCCATTATGAGAATTTTTCAGGAATGGGAGGGGGAGAGCGCCGCTTTCAAACAGCGAGGGAGGAGCCAAGCTAGTTTTAAAAAAAAAAATGAAGCGCTACTGAATGGGCCGGGAGGAGCTTCGTTCAGGAGCGGAGTTTGACAACAAGCTTTAGAAAAGAGGTGAAAACAGCGACACAGCTGCTGCTGTGTGGATACTGGTTTATATCATTATGTCTCAATGAAATCTTATTACAGGTTTAATAACATATGAAAAATCTGCAGAATGACTATTTTTTTTTTTTTGCGTATACAGTTTAGACAAAAGGCAAGCTCTGCCATCTCGAATCACACCGCCGATGTCTTTCCGCAGGGAGACTCGGGTGGGCCGATTGTGAGCAAACAGGACGTCTGGATCCAGTCTGGAGTGGTGAGTTTCGGCATAGGCTGCGCCGTGCCAGGATTTCCCGGAGTCTACGCCCGCGTGTCCCGCTACCAGGGGTGGATCAGCAGCCACATCACCACCGACCCGCCGGGCTTCGTCACCTACAGCTCCGACGGGACCGACAGCGACGCGAGCTTCGTCTGTCCCGCCACCACCACCACCACCACCACCACCACCCAGCGGCCCACGCGCCCCACCACTCACAACAGCACCACGACCGAGGACGACGGCAGCATATTTGGCGGCGGCGCGAGCGTCATGCGCTTCACTCACGCCTCTTCGCTCCTCCTCCTCGTGCTGTCAGTCTACATCATGGTTAGTGGTGCTTAAGATCAGTCAGGGCTGCAAAAACTGACATGGCTTGTCAGTAATTTTATCTTGTATCCAGACTTATCAAGCTTATTTTTGGTTTTTCTGTAAGGGGAAATTTTCTTTACTTTTAAAGGTTTCAACAAATTCGACTTTTATTCAGGATAATGTTAAAAGGACATGTACTTGGTGAAAGTGAAATTGTCTTGGAGAAAGTTTCTTGTTTCGCGATTTCATCATTGTATTATGACGACATGTATGAAGTTGAATTTATTGAAGCAAGATTATCTGTGCCGTGACTAACAATATGACGACTTGTCATTTTTCTTCTTTTTGCTTCTTTTCTCTTGTTTACAATGGAGCTTGACATGTCGCACACAGAGCACCGAGTGCACAAAGTTGAAATTATTACAACTTTTGGCAAAAGACCAACATGCTTTAAACAGGTTTTCATTAGTAGCATAAGAACAGATGGAGGCTGGAGCCATAACCACCAAGCATCTTCGGGAGTCGGGAGTCTGTTTTTTTTTTTGTTTTTGTATGATTGTATCATTATATTCATAATGATTTTATTTTTCACCCAAAAAAATGTTTGAAATCTATCTTTCTGGTTGAACGCTAATCATTCAGTTACCTTGGAAACGGTCAGGGCAATGTGAAATATGACTTCAACATAACAATAAAAATCTTAACACAATGCAGCTCGATTCGAACTTTATTGAGATTTGCTTTGCAGGCAGGGTTCACAATACAACACACAGAAAACACACATAATATAAAAACACAAATAAAACAATAAGCAACAGGACAATACCACACATATCGGCATAACATGTACAGGTAAGACCTGTGTGTGTAATGAGTGTGATATGAGTGTGTGTGTATGTGTGTGATGCACACATGCATCTCTTTGTAGGCATCAAAGCTTACACAGCTACCTTTGGAAGGAGAGAAATGTTTGCTCTAAGGATAAAAATATATACCTACATTATCCAATTAATAAATTAAGTAACACACACACACACACACACACACACACACACAGGCAGTCTGTTTTGGTCGAACAGAGAAAGAATTAGCTCAGCTAGAGTGTTCAAATGGATGCACAAAGCTCTTTAAAGCTCCTTAAAGGATAAAGCAACCTATGCTCAGTTAATAGGAAATTAGCGCACACACACACACATACACACACACACACACACACGTCTTTACAACACCTTGCTGCATGCTGCCCATGACAGTTGAACACGGTCTCGGTAATGTGTCCAATGTGGTTTATGTGTTTGACACAGGTGTGTTTGTGTGTATAAACGCGACCTGCGTCTAAGTTTGTGTGCATTTGTACGTGTCTTGTATGTGTGTGTGTGTGTGTGTGTGTGTGTGTGTGTGTGTGTGTGTGTGTGAGACAGAGACACAGAGACGTGAGAGTGACCCTATTCCCACAGTGGCCATTTTGAACTTGCATTTCTTATGGACCTCGTTTTGGATACGTTTTTTCCCCAGTTTTGCGCTGTAAATATGGACTGCACTCTAACAATTTCCCTTAAATTTCCACACACACACACACACACATCTTGCCTGTTCACCTGGCAGAGGAACGCAGCTCATCTCCCCTGACCTGCAGACTCAATCGGGTGAAAAATTGCAAGCACCGACTCCAAGTGTGTGTGTGTGTGTGCATCAGGTTCAGAAAGTGAACAGGGACTGCCCTTTTTAAGTTCATAAAATGGCCATGGAGTACCCTTTTATGTAGTTCACCCCGATAACATTTTGTTCATTGAGTTTTCATACACTCACACGTGAACTGTCCCCCCTGGGCCACCGTAGGTGATTTGTGACCGCGCTTCCCAGTGTGTTCTGGGCGGGGAACATGGAGGTTTTCCATCAGAAAACTAACCAACATGCAGCCTGATGCAGTAGAAAATGTCTTACTGTTATTCTGTTTATGTGATGGTATATTAGGATTTAAACTAAAGCTAGTCCTCATGGTACAAATTGAGTATTTATGTATTATTTCATACTGTAGTTCAATAAGATTTCCACCGAAGAAGACTGAAGTGCCCTAAAGATCAGTCCAAGACAGCAAAAAATGTGAAAAGAAAAAGTTCATTTCTTACCCTGGTGTACATGTGGTTTGTCTGTGTGTGTTTCACTCCCTCATGCCATTTCCTTGGGGAGCAGTATTACACTGATGTGGTTGTTGTTGTTTTTTTCAGTGTTTTTTCATACAGCTAAGAGGCTGAGAGGGAAATATGGATATTATCAACAAAGCAAGCATGTTTATGTTGTCCGTTTCTGTTCTTTTTCTGTGCTCTTTCTGTGCTTAAGGTTTGGCAATTCTTACTTTAACCCGCCTGCTTGGTTTCTATATTCTTCGTGACTCTTTTGCTCAAGAGTCATGTTGGTGAGTTTAAGTTCAGTTGGTGCTGTTGGCAAATCGCCTTAAAAGTGCAATAAATTCACTAAAAACATCTTTGCCTTCACAAAAAAAAGAAATACCCACATGTTCACTAAATCCAGCACCTGTCTTGGTAACTGTGGGTGTGTCCTCTACATTAACAACAGGGCAATAGTGACGCTGAATCGCTAGAAGTCTGATTCTTGGCAATGAAGTAGCCAACATCACTGGAAATATTTATCTTGGCCTTTGTGCAGGTTGACAGCCTGGTATTATACAACAATCACTGTCTGCCATGATGTTTGATTAGTGACTTTGGCAACACGCAAAAATATTAGCTGCTCAAAAACAAAAACAACTATGTAGCTCGCAGTCACAACAGACTGGTTACACTGGGGGTGGGGGGTGGTGCGTTTGCAGGACCTAAAAAAAACGGTGGGACAAAAATGCAGCCGATGTTTAAAGTGATTCTTTACGTAAAAATATGTCAAGAATTTCACCTTCAATTCTAAGCCAATTTTGAAACCACTTTGGAGTAAGTTAAGATTTTGGTCATATCAAATCAAACCCCGATTTTCAATATTCATTCATGCCAATTTACAGCCCAAATGTGCTATTGTGTGTGTGTGTGTGTGTGTGTGTGCATGATTGTGTGTGTGTGGGTGCGCATATGCCTGCGTGGATGTCAATAGGTTGTTGGTCCGTTTGTAGTGGAGATGATAGCTTTTTTATTGTTTCTGTTCACCTGCCCAGGGACTACAGATGGAAATTAGCAAGCAGCTAAATCTGGTACAAAGCATCTTCTCTCTTTGTTTGAGATTAATGTATTTTCTACATGGTCCCTGATATAAATAAAGTCAATAAACTAAACTAAACTAAACTAAAACTCATAACCACACAGAAAGATGGAAAATTGTGGGTTTTTTTTAATGGAATGAGCCTTTAAATGCGGTTTAAATATACATTTGATTTGATTTTTGAATTGATTTGACAGAGAGAGAGAGAGGAAAATAAAGAGAGAAAATGGGAGAATAAGAAAACAATGAAAATAATACTTGTCGTGGCTTTTCATATAACTATCTATGGTATGTGGAGGACATCGCTGACAGCAAAGAAAATCACAGCAGAGAGACGAGATATATGAAAGACAGATACTGTGCAGGATAACAGACAGACAGAAACCAGTTTGGCGATGTGAGAAAGACAGATAAGAAGACAAGGAAAGCAAATGAAGAGACAGATCACCTTACTCTTTAAAGTGGCATTAAACGCTGAAATGTTTTTATTGAGCTGTTGAAATTATCCTTCAGGGAGAAAACAGCAGACAAAGATGCATGAGAGGAAGATGGATAACAGAGAAGGACACATGAGAGATACAGAAACAGACTGCAGAAAGAGACTGTTTCATGCCATATACACCATGTATCCATGTAAAACACAATACTACCTGAAATTTCTGGCTTGATACTCAAAGTCCATGTGTTCACATTCTAAAAAAAAAAGATACTCAACTTTTTATTTCTATTCCATAGTGACTTTTACTTTATATCAATCAATTTTCAGTGATTTCACTACCTCATTATGGTATGAAACGCTTCACATCAAAACCAAGAGGGACAGAGATGATGCCTTAAAAAAAAAAAAAAAGAAGTGTTATTACAAATCACAGCAGTGCAGAGTTGGTTGCAGCTCGTGTCTCAAGAAGCGCTGAGTCATTGTTTGTGTGGTGACTCATGGTCCAGTCAAGATGCTGCCAACGTTGGCTAGCTTATCCTCTCCCCCTTATCACCCTACAGGAAATAAGCTGTCAACTTTCCTGTATTTTTTATCCTCTACTGTTACTAATCTAATGGTTGTTAGAGGAGTAATAGGAGTAGTACTATCCAAAGTAGCAGTAGCAGTGGTAGTAGCAGCAGTAGTAGTAGTAGTAGTAGTAGTCGTAGTAGTAGTAGCAGTAGTATTAGGCTAGTAGCAGTAGTAATAGTAGTTGCAGTATTAGTAGTAGTACTAGCAGTAGTAGCAGCAGTTGTAGGCTAGTAGCAGTAGGAGTAGTAGAAGTAGTAGTAGCAGCAGCAGCAGTAGTACTAGCAGTAGTAGGCTAGAAGCAGTAGTAGTAGCAGTAGTAATAGTACTAGCAGTAGTAGCAGTATTAGTAGTAGTACTAGCAGTAGTAGCAGTGGTAGTAGTAGTAGTACTAGGCTAGTAGCAGTAGTACTAGTAGTAGCAGTAGTAATAGTAATAGTAGTAGCAGTATTAGTAGTATTACTAGCAGTAGTAGCAGCCGTAGTAGGCTAGTAGCAGTAGTAGGCTAGAAGCAGTAGTAGTAATAGCAGTAGTAATACTACTAGCAGTAGTAGCAGTATTAGTAGTAGTACTAGCAGTAGTAGCAGTAGTAGGCTAGTAGCAGTAGGAGTAGTAGTATTAGAAGTAGTAGCAGTAGGTAAGACCAGTAGTACTCCTTCCTCCTCCTAGCGTTCCTCAGTAAATCACCTTTTGGCGATATTATGCAGTTCAAACGAAAGAAACTGACCATGTGAATCTGGCTGAAAGCTATGATCCTTTATTGATTTCACCTGTTGAATCCACTTCAGTCCTGATGTAGATGAAGGGGAGACTGGCTGCAGGTGGATTCTCCCCTTCTCTTCCCGTCTCTTCTCGCTTCAGACAGGATTGTGCAGCTCAACATGAGGAAGGAGCTCCACATAGTTTAGTTCACTCTGTAAAATACAGACACTATCTTTCTTTCTAAGTTTCCTCCAACTTTTCTATTGTTTTTTTTTACAGGGTGAAAAAAGCGGCACCTAGGAACACTATCTGACTAAGCAGTGAGTCACTGTTGTGTCCTGCTGTTTAGTGTGTATGTGTGTGTGTGTGTGTGTACTACTCTTGCTCTAGCTGTGTGTGTATGCGCACCATTTTGCCTTAGCACTGTGTTTGTGTGCATCTAACCTTTTGCCATCGCACTGCGTGTGTGCATGTGTGCCGCTCTTGCTGTGTGTGTGTGTGCGTGTGTGTGCGTGTGTGTGCGTGTATACCATCCTCGCCTTAGCACTGTGTGTGTATTACTCAACTGTGTATGTGTATTACTCTTCCCTGAGCTATGAGTGTGTGTGCAAATCAGCTGGTTAGCATTTTTACTTCACATTGTCCCCTCACCTTTATCCCTCCCGCCTGAATTTCCTTTCCCATCATCTTTTTCCCCTCTCTTTCTTTTTGCCGCCTGTATTCTCTCATTCTCTCTCTGCCTGTTTCTTCTCACACTCCTCCATTTTCCTTCTCTCTCTCGCAACAAAACACAAAATCATTGAAGTCAGTGTCGGTTGATTTCTAGGTGTGTGTGTGTGTGTGTGTGTGAGAGAGAGAGAGAGAGAGAGAGAGAGAGTATGTGCTTGAGAGACACAACAGTAAATTGCTTTAATCTTCCTCTTTGCAGCCTCAGCTACAGTTCTGAAATGGCTGTGGTTTGCTTCAGCAGTCTTAAGCTTAATACACACAACACACACACACACACATATATACACATTGTACTGGCTGAGGTTGCTTTATTAATGGTTATAAATCATCTTGAATACTGTTTTCACGCTGCTGAGAGCAAGGTGAATTTTTTTTTTTACATGCAAATGACAAGACAACTCGGAAACCTTTCAACATGCAGCACACAAGTTATTCTGGACAGGGCACATATCTCTCCCCCCCCCCCCCCACCCACACACTATCTCTCCTTCCCCCTCTTCTCCCTCTCGCTGCCTCCCTCCCCTGAGCCAAAGCCTTATTAAGAGAAAACCTTCTGTAGGTGTTGTACAGGGGATGACAGTGCAGCCGATTTTCAAATCCACACCTCCCACCTCTTCCCTGACTTGATATGCTGTAACCACGGAAACTCAGAACTTTTTCCTCCTGAGCTGAAGCTGGGTGTTTGTTATCGCCGACTCGGTAGTCTGCTAGACGTTTTACATTAAGATCTTTTTGACAGCAGAGTCCCGTCCAGCTGGCCCCAGTCCAAACACACGTTTAAATTCACTATTCTACTTTGCCTTTTGTAACTTTAAGCACATTGTATGAAAGTTGTATTTGTCCTTTCAATGTTCAGGGGGGTGAAGGGTGATGACGTCTACAATGCCAAAACCCCTTAAACCAGTGATTCTCAACCTTTTTCATATCAAGGACCCCTAATGTAGTCCACATTAGGGCCACGGACCCCCATTTGATGCGATTTTGTCCCTCGGACCCAAATCTGAGAATATTTTTATTATTAGATATGATTTTGTCCAGAACTCCATGACTATCTGTATTGTAGGGAGAGAGATAACAGTGAAACTATCAAAATAGTCAGTCTCCTACATTCTATAATTGTTCTTGTAAATGAAATAATGAAGTTTAAAGATTCATCAATTTGCTGGGGACCCCCTGGGGTGGTCCCCGGACCCCACATTGAGAACCACTGCCTTAAACCATTCATTTTACCAATATGACATGAGTTTGCCTTTCACAATCTTTAAAATACGAAAATGTAATCAGATTAGTGTTAAGAAAAAAATAGCAACTGTAGTCAATTAATAAAGTAAAAGTTTGATAAAGTGTAGGGAAGTTACGTTGTAGTCATCTTGCTAGCTAACTAGCTAGGCTAGGTAACATTAGGTAAATAAACAGCTGTGTAAACAACTTCCCTTTTGCGTTGCTAGGCAACAAAAGCAGTACATGATGTTGTGTATGCCACTTTCTCTAAAGTTGAGTAAGATTTCTTGTTGACTCTTGGATAGCAATTTGGGAAGCTATAGGTAGCTAAAATGACTCAAGAAATGATCTTAGCACAGTGATTCTCAACCTTTTTAATATCAAGGACCCCTAATTTTGTCCACATTAGCGCCACGGACCCCCATTTGATGAGTTTTTGTCTCTCAGAAATCTAAGAGACAAAATCTGAGAATATTTTTATTGTTAGATCTGATTTTGTCCAGAATTCCATGACTATCTGTGTTGTAGGTAGAGAGATAACAGAGAAACTATGACCAAAACAGTCATTCTTCTACATTCTCTCATTGTGTTAAAACTTCACTACTTAATGAAATAATGGTGAAGTTTAACAATTCATTCAACTTGCTGGGGACCCCCTGGTGGTCCCTGGACCCCACATTGAGAACCACTGTCTTAGCAGACCCTGTGCTGATTACTGCCGTCTGCCTTGACATCTTTGTGATTGATTCAGGCTTTCATAGTTTCCGTCTATTTTTCCAGATAATTGTTTTTTTTCCTTCTTTTTGGAAGTCTTTTTATAATGATTTCTTCTCTGCCGCTTTTCCTCCCTTATTGGAAGAACCAGCCACACAGCAAGAGTAGACCATCATGGTGTTTGTAGTGTTGTGTTGGCAGCTGCTGCGCTGAAATCACGTATCGGTCTTCCAACATGGCCGCCAGGGGATTCTAAAACGCTTCTGCAACGCCTCTATAAAGGCCGGAACAAAATATCTATTCTTTTCAAACCTGGTCTGGTCTCTATTATATTCCAGTCTTGTCTAGTGCTGATAAATATTCTGTTCGAGTCCAGCCTGCTCTTTTCCCTTCTCTTTTATCCTTTTCTAGTGTAGTCTGGTCTAATCTCAACGTGTGAAATCATTTTGGAAAAAGATGAAGATACGGCTCGAGCTCGGAAGTAAGGCTGAAACTCCGCGCTTTGCAATCCGATATTGACCCGTCTCATCTTTCTCCCTCTTTTCACCGTCTGCTGCTCTTTTCTACAGCTGCTGTCAACAAAAAAAAAAGAAAATTGGCAGCGCGGTTCGTGCGATCCGATCAAGTTATGTTACAAAAGCCTGATGGATTTTTACCTGCGGGGGAAAGAAAAGATAAGGAGACACGGGGGAAAAGAGAGAAAAATTAAGACAGAATAAAAAAAAAAGAACAAGAAAAGGGATGATTCTGATAGAGAAAGTTATTGCGCAGGGAGGAGGTATTGAGTTGAAGCGGTAATTTGAGCCCCCCCCCGCTGGGTGAGATATTGATAAGATCCTTCATAAAGTAAGGGAGGGAGAGAGGGAGGGAGAGAAACAAAGGAAAAGGAGGAAATTCTGCGTCCTTGAAGGAAGTTGGAGGAGAGTAGAGTGAATGAGGTTCGGAGGAATAATTAGAATAAATCCTCCAGTGAAAGTTTCCTCTCCTCTCCCTAATCTGCTAATCTCTACGGCTCGGTTTCTGGTTCCTCGTGGAATCCTCCCTTGATTCTTTACTTTTGCTCTTCTAGCCTTCATTTAGCCGACTTTCTCTCACCTACTCCTCTGTCTTTTATCTTTCTTCTTCCTTAATCTCCATTTAAAACTTTCTCCACCTGCATCACCTCCTCCATCTTTTTTATCTTTCCTCCTCCCCCTCTTACGCTGCATTCAAGTGGTGTGGGATTTACGGTCTGAAACGAGTTTCCGACCATGAAGTGCCACATGAACACCTCATTATGTCGGATGATGGGGCCGGTTTCACCAATGAGTTCTTAAAATAGAGCTTAAGAAATGACATCAGAGGAAAAAATTTAGGAAGTTCTTAAGAAGGCTCTTAAATGTAATTCCTCAATATTTTCTTGGTAAATTAGTTAGTTCTTAGTATTTCTTTAATTTTCCTACTTAAGAACTTCTCAAAATAGGGCCTGAATTAATTATAGTTAATAAACTTTAGGCTTACTACCATTGAGGCTAGTAGACAAGGCTAGGAGGCAACCCAAAGTGCTTCCATCTACAAAACAATTGGAGAAAAACCTATTTAGGGCAGCTACAACTGATGAAGTATATGAAATGTTAATCTTAATTCTAGGTGTAGGGGAACCTATGAAGACTGAACTATAACCTACTTGTCTAAAATTTGTTTAAATGTTTGAAATTAGAGGCTTACCTTTTCACTGTAGGAATTTTAAGACAGTTGAAGGGTTGTCGTAAAGTTAAGAAAAAAATCAGAGAACTTTCATTTCAAGAATACCATTTATTCCTAAATTTTTTTCTTAGGAAGAAACATAAGAAGAAAGCTAAGAAAATGTATAAGAACTATTTCTGAGAATATCAGTTTTTCCTATTTTCTGAAGGTTTTGTGAATCCCGCCCCAGGATTGTAGATGCGGCACGAATTGGCCCAGTTCTGACGTAATCGCTTGTCCCAACATGGCTGAACAGAGCGCAGAGTTGTATGTGAACGTAAAAAATGTCATAAAATAATAAAGCCGAAAATTAACCACAAGTACAAATTTAAAAGACTTAGATATTCCTTGATATCTATAGCGCTACGGCATTCAATTTCCTCTGGTATTTACATTCAGAATCCCCTGAAATTGCTGAAGATTGCTTGCTATCTAGGCTATCGCTAGCTCGATTGCTGACGTTAGCCTAGAAGACTGGCAGTGTGTGTATACAGTTGAGGAAACGTTCTCCAATTTACCCGAAGAAAAGTACGACCTGAAATGCAAAGATACTCCTCCATTTATCACTCTCCCTTCTCCTTTTTCTTCCCTCTTCCTCTCCTCCCTTTATCCTCCCTCCTCCATTTCCTCCTCCTTGTCTTCCTTTCTATCCTTTTTCTCCCTCGCCTAATTTTGTTTCACCTCCTCTTCACCTCTCTCTTCCACCCAGTCCTCGTTTCACCTTTCTTCCTCCTGTTATATTTTAGTTTCATTACCCCATCTACTTTTTTTTTTACTACTACTATTTCATCCTCCTTCTCTCTCTAATTTCCCTCCTCCTCTTTTTTATTTTCTCTCTCCTCCTCCTCTTCATCCAGAACTCCTCCTCACCACCATGCAGTTAAACAATTTGAAGCTACGTGGTTCATTCAGCTAGAAATTTGATTAGCTTCCTTATAAAAATAGAGCTGCCTGCTCAGCGGGAAAAGGAAACTCTGCCTCCCTGAGGGTTGGTTTCAATTTAGAGCGGAGGAGAAAGATGACACGGATATAATGTAATATCATATTTCTCTGGATTTTGTATTTTTTCTTCTCCTTGTAGCTCAGTCTCACATCAGAAAGACTGTTAGAGGGTATATCCAATCTGTCACTCCCGATTTTCCTCTCTGTCCCAATCCATGATATTAGGTAAACTGTGACTGTGCCTATTTATTTTAACGTTAAAGGTCTCATATGGTGTAAAACAGGACTCCCCTTGCCTCTGTGATGATAAAGGAGTTGGATGGTCTATCTAAACATGGTGAAAGTATCAAAACACACGGTCACCAACTAAATCCACACAATCCATATTAGAAAAGCGAGCCTCTAAACGAGCCGTTTGGACTTCCGTAACTTTGTGGCGTCACAAAGGTTCGCTCATTATCATTTTTGTAAGAAATAATAGACTAACAAAGTGTTTTTTTCAAAGCGGTGGAGCGGTTGTCATTGTTTATTACCGGAGAGTTTTCCCTACCTGTAGCTGCCGGGCCGCTGTGTCTCACGTTTCACTCTTGAAACGGTTAGCCAATCAGAACAGAGGGGTCATTAATATTAATGAGCCTTAAAGGCACGGCGACAGAAACAGCCTGTTCTTGGTAAGGCTCAGAGAGATGCTGGAAAACGAACGTGTAAAAATGGATTGAGAGTGTTTTTGGTACATGACACCTCACACACAGCTTTGAATGGACCTCAAGACATAAAATAAAACACTGGAAAGCAGAGAATGTGGAGCTTTAAGCAGGGCCTCGTTTCACAAAAGTTGCGACGTGTGGGCTGAGATCTGCGAGATGCGATAGATTTCTCCTGATCTTTCACCTAAAAAATATCAAACCTCTCCCTCGGCCTTTGACTTGGTGCAGATCCTTTGCACAACTGTTGAAGAATATAGGCAAAGGTCGCACACAAAACAATAAATGATGCTTATCTTCTTTTTTTTTGGCACAGGAGAACAAAGAGACACAAACGTTTCGGGCTGTGACTGCAGTGTGACCACAAGATATTCACGTAGAAATTGCAATTGTAAGCCACGAACATTCATATCGGCAATTGGTTTTGTATCGAACTGCAGATTCATAGGTGGTTGTATCTTACTTATGCAGAAAATGGTGTTTACCTGGATATACACTGTTTATTAGTAGGCTACTACAACTATTCCCTTTCTCTTCTCATATCAGATGTCACTGAAATGCTTTTTTCATTTCACATTAAAATTGTTTTGAGATCATACATACATACCGCCGCGAAAACCTTGTATCTCCAAAATGTCAACTTTTCACAAACTAGGAAAGACATTATCCAATGGGTTTCAAACAGATTTCACAAGAGGTCAGATAATTTTGTCAACCCACAGACAACCATGTAATCCTTCAACTGAAGTGAAAACATGAAAATCACCAAAATTGGAGATACAATTTTTTCACCCGACAATGAAGTAGAGAACACTTAGAAACAACCAAATTGGCTCAATAAAACCTTTCCCTGTATCATTTTTCTCTCTCTTCTATCATGTTACAGGACATTTTAGGCATTTAGTTGAGGATCTCATCCAGAGAGAAATTATCCTTAAAATAAATTAAAAAAAGGAATGAGGTTATATTCTTAAATCACCAATATTGAAAAAAACAAAACAAAAGGTCAGGACCCAGCAGATCAACAACAGATCCATCAAATATCCTTAAAATGATCATATATGAAGAGCCAAAGAAGAAAATGTTTTTACACAAGATAATTAGTTATATAACTTGTAATTCTACTTTGTATTTCAGGCAACACTTGACATTTCATCTTTGTTTCATGCTAAACCGTGGCTATCTATGTGAATACATCTATGTGAATAACAAATTAAGTGGCAAATTAAATTCTGGATTGGGGTATTTAATCCTTTTTCCCTCCTCTTTCATCCTCTAATCTTCCATTCCTCCATCTGGAACCAGACTGCGAAAATCATACGATTTCTCTCCATGACGGGATAGAAATCGTTATTCCCAAAAGAGGCAGTTCTCCACCAAAACTGACTTTCTCTCTCTTCTGTTCTTCAGTTTCTTGCTCTAGCCTGTCCCCACTCTCTCTCACACACACACACACACACACACACACACACACAGTGTATATTAGTAAACTTGTGAGGATAATCCCTTGACAATAACTCTAACCACTAGATACCCAACCCTAATTCTAACGCTTACACCCAAAAGTGAGGGATTCTCATTGTAGAGGTTTTTGTGGCATTTGTAAGGATAGAAGTTTATGAACACACACACACACACACACACACACACACACACACACACAAACACACTCCCACACAACTACTGTACACCTTACTTGGACAATTACTTGACAATCCCTTTATTCCCTGAACCTTAACCTAGCCTTAACTCGCACTTTTACACTCTCACTCTCTTCTTCTTCGTCTTCTTCTTTTTCTTCACATCAAGAACACACAAACACACCCACACACACACACACAGGGTAAGGCGGCGTTCACGTGAGCATTTGTGATACATCAAAAATGTAGTTCAATGACACCTTTGTGTTGACGGATGACATGGAGTGACAGAGCACAGCGTGTGAAAACATCGCACCCACAACAACGCATTCAACGCATACTTGGACACATACCGGATGCACATGAATATGTTGAGCAGCAGCAAGTTATTTATGATGGAAAACCTGCTGGGTGACCCCTGATACACTGCTCCGGCTATTGCAGCAGCTAACCTTGCACACACACACACACACGCACACACACACACACACACACACACTCGTTCACGCGTGGGTTTGTCATATTGACTCCCAAAACAAAACGTTCACATTTAGTGAGAGAAAGGAACTAAACTTAAAGTACTTTTGGATACTTTCACCCTTTCCTGAAGTAAAACACCGAAATGCATCAGTGGTTTTAATAATAATAATAATAATAATAATAATAATAATAGTAATAAATCACATTTCTATAGCACTTTTCTCAGTACTCAAAGACGCTTTACGAGCACAGGATAAAACAGTTTTATTAGGGGAAATATAAAAATGTGAGCTGTGAAACGAGAGGGGGGAAAGGGGGAGAGGGGTTAGAGGTCAAGGTCAGAGCAGGTTAGAGGTCAAAAGCAAAAGAGTGAAAAGTGAAAAGGCTTTTTTTGAAGCATTAAAGGTTTCAGAGAATACAGAGACGGGTTGTGAATAAGATGTAGTATATCATGAAACGACAGGTCGGGGAGTTTATCTGCAGACTTTAGTGGTGTAGCGCAGTGGTTCTCAACGTGGGGTCCGGGGACCACCAGGGGTCCTTGAGGGGGTTCCAGGGGGGTCCCCCAGCAAATTGATGGATCGTTAAACTTCACCGTTATTTCATTTACAAGAAGTTAACACAATTAGAGAATGTCGTATAATGATTATTTTGATCATAGTTTCACTGTTATCTCTCTACCTACAATACAGATAGTCGTGGAATTCTAGACAAAATCATATCTAACAATAAAAATATTCTCACATTTGGGTTCAAGAGACAAAATCGAATCAAATGGGGGTCTGTGGCCCAAATGTGGACTAAATTAGGGGTCCTTGATATGAAAAAGGTTGAGAATCACTGGTATAGTGGAACACTGTTTTGGGCGTCAACAAAATATTGACGTCACTGCCAAGTCATGGATACTTACTCAGGTTATTATCAGTTCTTTGCTTGGTTTCTTTACATCTCTTTGCGAATCTAATCATACTGAATTTGTTTCTTTGTCTGCGGCTCGCTAAACAAAGCCAAGCACGTCTGATTGTTTCTGTGAGTCTCTGGATTGTGTGTGTGTGTGTGTGTGTGTGTGTGTGTGTGTGTGTGTGAGACCATTTTTTCACTGATGTATGTGCATGATTTTCCATACGCATTTCTGCTTGCACCATTTGTCTCGCTGATTGTCACTCTGTCTCCCCCACATGAATAAACACGAACAAACACGCAAAGAAGCAACAACTATTTCTGAGTGTTGGCAGCTGCAGTGAGCTTGTGTGTGTGTGTGTGTGTGTGTGTGTGTGTGTGTGTGTGCTCATATGTGGGTGTGCAGGGGCGGGGACAATCTCCACAAAACACTTCACACCAAGGAAGACTTCTGCATTGGTCCCCCATCAGTCAGAATGCCAAGTTTGACTTCAAATTCCCCGGTCGAGTTTAATTTTAAATGCATTGTCTCCAAACATTTTCATACACACACACACACACACGCCACAAAAACAAAAGGAAAACAATGGATCAAAGTCCTGCTGTGGGGAACAGAGCCGCTATGACTTATTTATAACTGCTTGGTGTTGATACGGCTCGATATTGTTTGAGACCAACTGGGGTGGAAAGATAGGAGGAGGATGAAATAAGACATGCTGAAGTGGCCAGAGGAAAACAAATACAGCAATGAGACGGCGGGGAATCAAACTGTAAAAAAAAAATAAAATAAAGATGGATTTTTAAAAAGATCCAGGGAAGGAGAGAGCAGGTGCGTGAAAATACCATACAACCATAAAACGTGGAAAAGAGCAGAATCAGTCAGAAAACACCAAAACACTCCAACTGCTGACACTTCTCTTGTATTTTGTGATTATAATTGATGCGAGATATTTTTTATAAGCCGCTTGATGTCGTTTCTTATCTCGCCTGCACAAACTAGTTACTTGCATCACTCCTTTCTGCATTTTATCATCGTATTTTATTGCTTTGTTCGTTTTAGTCCCTTTGCCTCTACACTCTTAAAAAGCATGTGTCAATTTTCCTTCTTCTTTGAGACAGCACACACTTATGTTATGCATATGTTAATGACAGTACACACAACATGCGTTTTTCATTAACATATGTTGTGTTGAAAAGTAACACAAGCGTGTGTTACTGAGCCCCAAAGAAGAGACACACAGATGTGTTAAAATGACACATCATTTCTAAGAGTGTATATTTTGTCATTGTGCATGTAAACTACATAAAAAACGGAACTAAAATGACAGGGAAATTGCGCGATCGTATTGCATTATATTCAGAATATACTATTAAAGTCACAATTTAATTACCATATATTAAAAAATAATAATGTCTAGGTGAGATGGGAAGCAGCTGTACAAGCAGGCTGTGCTTCTTCTGTGCTTCTGAAAGCTGCTGAGAGGAATTTCTCAATTTAGGAATGATGGCCAGAGTGTTTTTTTTTTAGTTTTTTTTTTTACAGTCACCTCAGTTTGATTAGGAGTTTTTTCCAAAGGACCTCATGCTGTTTGACAGGCTGAGAGCCACAGACAGCAGAGACTTCAGTGTGTTAAAAGGACAAATGAGCTTTTACTGGTACGGAGTAGCACATTATGTGACAGTATTACACTTTACTACAAGAGAGAGAACTGTACTCTGGAATCTGTTGATTTTTTGGTTTATTTTGAGTGCAGAGAAACCTCATTTCAGCCGTTTGTATCCGCGATCTAATTCTCTGAGTCACTACCCAAAGCCTGTGACCGTCGGCACGGGTCAGAGCGAAGAACGACCCGTGAATTATCGGCTCTGCTTTGTGGCTTAGTCTCTCTCTTTAAGGACATTTAAGGATATAAAAGCTTTTCTGCCCATGACCTGGCTCCCAATTACTGCAGGGAATGAACAGACTCTTCACTAATTGGGCCTTTTTTTTGGGGGGGGGGGGAATAGGCTGCTATCTGTAAGCCTCTCTCTCACACACACACACACACACACACCTCATTTGCACTAAAGTGGGGCAGCCGCATGTCGACTCCCTTGGATGGCGATCCAAAATTTGGGATTCTAGCTTTGTTCTGCAGCGTGTTTAAAGCCATCCCACTTGAAGGGAAACATCTGTCTCTGTCTCACTCATTCTCTGACACACACACACACATACACTCTCTCTCTCTCACACACACACACACACTCACACATGCGTGAATCCCATGTGAATTTGGCCCCTGGGTTTTATCACTTGGAGTGAGTTATTCATGTTCGCACAGATCGACTGAACTGTCTGTGCTCATAAGAATAACACAGACTCGGTGCATAAAACAAAAGGACCCAAAAGGCCCGGCTTCCTCGTACTGATAGCCTTTTGCACAATGTGTCAGCTGCCTCAAGGCTCAAAGGAAAATTCCTCCCTAAAACACTATAACTTTAAAAACCAGCTGCTGCCGATGTACCTTTCACTCCCGGGCCCATCTGGGACACCAAGTCAAGATGTTTCCAGCAGCTACAATGGAGTCTGATAACAGAAAATTGTTCAGCGATCTGAATCATCAGCGGTAAACGTCAGGTTTTTGGTGTCAGTCCCTCAGAATCAAAGAGCGAGGGCTTCTTTCTAGAGCCGCCATTTTTGCACCGAGAGACGTTCAGCAATCACACAGGGAGAAATCCATCGTAGAAGAGGAAGAGAGAGACCAGTTTCTCCACCCACAAGAGCAGGAGAGAGACCAGGATGCAGTGCAGCAGAGAGACAAGTTGGGGTTTTGTGTAAGGGGGGCGCAACTGCGATCATAGTTGGCTGACTATATTATATGCCCATACACCCACCTTTGATTGAAAAGCAGCTAGTTAATGTTCCTTCTCTGGAGACTGTCGAAAGGCATCCTGGGAAATGTAGGAAATCATTAACTGAAGTAGAAGTAGACGAGGCAGGTTGAGAGAAAGTGAGTGAGTGAGAAAAAAACTCCTGGAATGCGTTGAACGACTTTTAATTTAAAGTCACAGTCCCGCCCACGCTGTTTGATTGACAGGTGATTTTCCCCGTCTTGGCTGAAATGAATTTAGCAGGTGAAATCATAAAGGAATCCCATCTTTCACCTGGATTCACCTGGTCCAAACATTTCACGCACCAAATGTATGCGAACTTTGTTTTTCGGGTGGATTTTGTCTGTAAGTAACCTTCACCTGTTTGATATTAACTGCAGGTTTCAGACGGCTGTGATCTCTGTTCAACGCAGACCTGCCTTCGGAGGTGTTGTGCGTGTGTGTGTGTGTGTGTGTGCGTGCAGATGTGTGTGTGTTCACGTGTCGCCGTGTGTGGTTTTATTTATATAAGCAGTTTCCTGCTTCTGCTTTTCTTCCCAAAGGCTGTTCTCTCTCTCTCTCTTTCAGACAGTGGTTTTATCACTGCTTTTTATTTTTTTATTTTGACACCGATACACACACACACACACACACACACACACTTCTCATGCGTATAATAAAAGTGTGCATCACATTCCCTCACTCTCACGCACAGGAGTTAATCTTTGTTGTGACTTTGCTTTGTCACACGTTTCGACATGTAATCCACCTCCGAAAACGACAAAAGAGAAGACAGGAAGACTCACACACACACACACACACACCCAGATACCGACTGTTCCTCCTGTGTGTATTGTCGATAGGGGTCACCGCACATTCTGGTTCAGCGAATACACAAACACCCCACACCCTTCACCCACATTAACGCCGTCTCTCTCTTAACACCCTCCGCAGGATTCAGCATAGTGACACAGAAAAATCGGATTCCCAGTCAACCGAGCCAAAATGCTTTTTACATTTGAAGAGTTTGGTTCCAAAGTGAGACGCACACCGCCTGAAAAAGTGATGCTCATTCTTACTCTTACTCACCAAGATCGGACGCAGCTGGACGAGTTTGTGGCATTTTTACTTCCCATATTCATTTGAATGAGGCCACGAAAATAGACTGACATTCAACACGTTGGTGAACAGATTCAGCGACAGATCCTGCTTTTATGACAACAAAGCATTCTGGGTCTGTCCTCATTTTGGTTTTCACTAAAATGAGTTATTTAAAAATAAAAGTAGATCCGGTCTCCCAAACAGAAACTATCCCTCCTAAATGGTATCCCTCCGCTGTGTTCTCTTCTATCAATAAAAATGCTATTCGGTGAAATTATGTTCTGAAACGTTGGACCCACAGTCAGTTGAAAGTCACAGCAGCGGGATCTGTTGTTGAATCTGTTCACCAACGTGTTCAATGTCAGACAAAACAACAACAAACTCGGTGAGTACCCTAAAACTCCACCATAATATACCATATTATCCACCATATATAACTACAAACTTGATCTGAGAACAGGCTGATTTCCATTCTGCTGCTAAAACATTTTTCACGCAAATCTTGCATACAACTTCATCCAAAATCAGCTTTCCGATTTCACCTGATTTGAACCTGAAGAACTGCTAAACATTTGAATTTCCCTCACTTTCCCCTCTGAGTGTCTGTTTCAAAGTTAGCTGACATTTGCCTGATGGGGAAAAAGTTTAATTTGTGGTCTATATGAGATTTCATAAGCACAATGTGGTATTTTAGTATGAAAGTGACTGTAAATGATATCAGGGTATTGAATATGATACCTTGAGCTTTTTCCAATATCCTGTTATATGATAATACCAAGTGCATTTGCAACGATTCAATACAGAGCAATGAAACAACACAGCAGAAAGATCAGTGGAGGTAAAAAAAAAAGTTCAAACTTGTTTCTTACAGTGTTTGAAAGAATGGATTGATACTCCTTTAGTGGCTTAGTAAACAGGTTTTTAACATTAACTGCTGTAAGCCAAGCGGCCAAAACCACGGGTGAATTTTGAAGCCAATAAGGAAGTGGCTGGAAGCTGCAGTTCCTCTAACGTCCGCTAGAGGTCGGCTCCAAAAAGACTAATTCCCGCCCAACTCCATTCAAGTCAATGGGACCACAGCCCAACTTCTCACTTAAAATATAAAGTCAATAAATTTTTTTGACAAGAGGTTTTGGTCTCAGTAGCTAATTTTACTTCTGCTAATGTGTGTCCTTATGGCGATTTTCAAAATAATTGCGTCATGAACGGGATATAACGGTTATAAAATGGCATAGTTTTCAGAGTGATTGACAGGTCGCCTGTCCAGTGATCGACAGGTCGCAGATTACGGACCAATAGCAGGACGACCCCTGGCTTCGCTCTGGCTGCTCCGGCTCCAAAAAATGTCAACATGGCGGGGATCCTAAACCCCAACTTCTGGCTTCAAGACAGAAACTTGTGGATGACATCACACTCACTACTCCATCTGTTTTTACAGTCTATGGTGTGAGCAGATGAGTGACCTTAAGAAGACCAGCTGAGAACTGTTCAGTGCTGAGTGTTTTGTGTGTTAAAAATTGAAAAATGGCAATAAACTTTAAATCATAAAAAAAGAAGACCAACTGAGGTTGAAACATTCTTGGTTTAGCAGCTTAGTGCCTGAACACAGTGTGCAGGGATCATCTGTTCACTTCACCAACTCGCCTTTCATTCTTTGGAAAGCTGAATGCCTCCTCCTCCTCCTGCTCCTCCTTTTTGTCCTCCTCCCTCATCGTCGTCGCCCTCCCTCTCCTCGTCCTCCTCCTTCTCCTCGTCTTCTTCCTCCTCTTTCTCCTCCTCCTCTTCTTCATCCTTCTCCTCCTCCTCCTTCTCTACTTCCCCTTCCTCCTTGCCCTCCTTCTCCTCCTCCTCCTCCTCCTCTTCTTCCTCCTCCTCTTCCTCCTCCTTTTCTTCTGCCTCCCCCTGCTCCTCTTCCTCCTCCTCTTCTTCCTCTTCCTCCTTGCCTTCCTCCTCCTCGTCCTGCTCCTCCTCCTGTTCTTCATCCTTCTCCTCTTCTTCCTCCTCCTCCTCCTCCCTCGTTGTCCTCCCTCTCCTCGTCCTCCTCTTCTTCCTCCTCCTCTTCTTCCTCTTCCTCCTTGCCCTCCTCCTCCTCCTTCTCTTCCTCTTCTTCCTGCTCCTCCTCTTCCTCCTCCTTTTCTTCTTCCTCCTCCTCCTCTTCTTCCTCTTCCTCCTTGCCCTCCTTCTCCTCCTCATCCTGCTCCTCTTCCTCTTCTTCATCCTTCTCTTCCTCCTCCTTCTCTTCTTCCTCCTCCTCGTCATCCTTGTCCCCCTCTTCCACTACTTCCTCATCCTCCTCCTCTCCCCCCTTCTCCTCCTCATCCTTCTCCTGGTTCTCCTCCTCCTCATCCCCCTCTTCCACCACTTCCTCCTCCTCCTTCTCTTCTTCTTCCTCCTCCTCTTCCTCCTCCTCCTGGCTGCAGTGTTTGAAATGTTATCAGCCGTTTTACACCGACTCGTGTGAATCCTCCCAGAAGTCTAAACAAAGGCTTAGCATTTATACTGCGCAGAGCTCCAGGATTAAGTCGGGGTCAAGCTATTCCCATCTGAAGATGGCAGAGCGGTGAAAGTGAAAATTCTCCTTCATACAGACTTAACCCCCTGTTCTTAGATAGTTTAGTCTGCAGCCCTGTTCGTATGAGACAGATACTACCTGGGGCTGTTCAATGATTTATAATAGCTGCAGGGATTGTTGGTGATTTTGATCTGAATTTTTTAAAGTTAAATTTCCAGTACAAATGATCACCCATACTGTGGTGAAGACAGCAGTCCCATGAAAACACAAATCCTCTGCAAATCAAACTCAGACATTTCAGCTGTAATTTGCTTTCCTCATGCAATTTCCTTTTCTTCTTCTTCTTCTAGATGCGTGATTTCTATCTTCCTGTCTCCTGTTATGATGAATGGAGCCATTAGTAGAATCTATAGAGGAAGGTTTTGGATGCATTTTGAGCACAAACTTCCAGTTTTACTTTGCTAAATCAGGAGGTGACAAAGTGTAAAATCTTGACCTCATACAACTGTATCCAGGGATTTCAGCAAATGTCATTAATCTGTGCGAATGCGTTTCACGAAACCTGGAGGTTTGGGGGTGCTTCATTAATTAGATGAGGTCCCCAAATAGTACTAGTCCTGTGCGAATAGGGTTTAAGTTTGTGAACATGAACAAATGTCAACCAAAGTTATTAAGTATGCTCAGACTACAGGCTACAGAGCAACAGGAAGTCATTAATTTTCAGTGGAAGCCAGCGACACAAAGCTACAAATGATGGCGTGTAAAATGTAGTTCAGCTACAAACTGATGAACAGCTGCTTCAACTTTTTTCAACATTCTGATGACGGGGTGAAAAGCGAACCAATCAGAGTAGAGGGATGGCAGGGTAGGGTATATTTACTTTATTATCCTTTACTTGATTCATTATTTCAGTTAACAGGAATGATTATTTGCCAAATAGAATCCAGGAACCTATTTGTTTATAGTGTTGGATTCTTTTTCTGTTACATACTCATGTTATGCCCAGCCTAGGGGAGGAGAACACGACTCCCAACTTTTCCCCGCTCCCAAGGAAGACCAGAGAAACTAAATGACAGTCAAGAAGTAGCAGGTTTATTCTCCTATAGTCGCCTTTGACTTCAGGTTGGGCATGGCCAAAACAGTAAACAAAAGGAATACTAAACCAGGTCTAGCTCACCTATCCAAAATAAAAGGAAACAAAAGAACATAGGCAACTAACCTAACCTAACCTAACAAAAACAGGAGAAAACAGAATACTTAAAAATGTGACCCACCCCTACAAGTGTACAGCTGCATCACAGAGTGGTCTCACTGGTTGGGAACAGGGGAGAAGAGCAAGCCCGAGGTATCAGCTGTCCTCTTGCCTTTTATCCATCCACAGGCCAATCAGCACCCAGGACACACGCCTCCAATAACCTGGTTCAGCCTATTGTAAAACCCCCACCTGCAAGCAATTACCCACACTCCAGAGAGGGCACAGAGAGAGAGAGAGAGAGGGTACGTCTCAAGTCTCCCCTAACCCTAACCCTTATTTATTTATTTTTTTTCTTCTAATAATTATTATTATTTTTCAAGTATGTACCTCTGTTATTGTTGTTAAACTCAAATAAGTTGTGCTTTTGGTTGTAAATTGTGTGTTTTCATTCAATAAACATTTGGTCACAAAAAAAAGAAAAACATCAAACAACAAAAACAACAAAAAGGTAACATCAAACAACAAAAATAATGAATCTGCTAATCACAGTGACAGAGTAAATGGCATAGCAAGGCAAGGCTAAAGACTGTTCTTTCATTGCCATCGATGAGCAGGTAAACTATGACAAATGACTCAATAACAATGTAAATACAAGTAAATGAGTCATGAAGGCGGGGGGGTGGGGTGGGGGGGAGGCTGCTGTTTGTGTCAGTGTGAATATAACGGTAACGACAGACGCTGGCAGCAGATCCAGCTGTGCCGCCGTAAACAGAAACAGACGTCGCTTCACATGACGCTTCAGAGGAAAGGAGGAAAGTCTCATTTCTCTAAAAAAAAACATATTTCCTCATTTCCTCTCTCGGTTTCCTTGCGGTTACCTCGGTTACCAAGACGCAAGTGAGGAAAACGTGGATGCAATTTAAGAGACTTGGGATGCACCCACAGAGAGAGGGAGACAGAGAGAGAGAGAGAGAGATACATACATGACCCCCCCACTAGGTCATAACAGCTCCTCTCATGTTTCCAGTGCTCAAAGCTCAAAGTTGAATATATTTCAACTTTTAGCAAAAGAAGTTCAAATTTCAATATATGTGTTTCACTGCTGAGCACCAACCGCTGAAACGAAACAAACACCAGCGCCCCGAGTGATTTTCCAAGGATACAAAAGAGCTTTGATTTTCCAGGCTACAATTCTTCTCTGCATTATGATGAAATTAATCCCATTAGTGTGTAAAAACTTTTTATGCGTCCAAAATGTAAGCCTCTTATCCGCCGCCAGCGGAGCCGCCCCGGAGGCTCGCGGCTTGTGTTCTGCTCCCATAGAGAAATTCATAATATTCTGTCAATTGCTGCATAATGGGATATTTGTGACTCGGCTATAAAAAAAAAAAAAGAAGCTCATAAACACCTTATTGTTATTGTGATAATATGTAATCTAGAGTATTCTGGGCATGTAAACACACTCATTGGGAGAGAGTTGTGAAAGACATTATTAACCGTTTGTACTGCAGCTGCAATAATTTGTATGTAATAATATTTAATTCCTATGCAGTGATGTGCAGGCAAATAAACAGATGGGTAAACTATGATCTCCATAAGGAAAACAACCACTAATATGATACACATACACACACACACAGCCTATAAACGCCCTTT
Organism: Centroberyx affinis; assembly: GCF_046629955.1. Lineage (NCBI taxonomy): Eukaryota > Metazoa > Chordata > Actinopteri > Beryciformes > Berycidae > Centroberyx > Centroberyx affinis. The sequence continues at coordinate 195,793 of NW_027281573.1, read as the reverse complement.
ACAGTAACACTTTACTTTACAATGGCCGTATTTCTATGTATTAACCTATGGAACAGTATTGTAAGTACACACCATAAGTACTTAATGGAAGATCTCCCCAACACATAATGTATTTACAATGGTGTAAGACCATTTAAATGAGGCCATTGAAGTGTTTATTACACTGTTATAAGTACATTATGTATTAGGGAGATTTTCATCAAGTACCTACACAGCGATAGGCCTATTGTGTACTTACAATACTTTTCCGTACACTGCAATAAGGCCATTATAAAGTGAAGTGTTGCCGATATGACGTACTATGATGTAAACTATGAGTCTATGTTGAAATGTATGTCAGTTTGGTGAGTTTACCCTCCACTAAATCCCTTTTCCTGGGTAAATGCAGATGCAATTTCAGTTCAAGCTGAGCCATTTGTTTCAGCTCCTCCATGATTAGCCTGCTGCTATTGGTTTACACTGAAGCTTGGGTAGCCAATAGTGTTTGCTTGCATGCCTCCAAATACAACAGATTTGTATATTTGTCATGAATTTGGTTCCGCTTGATTTGGTCCTTGTCCCGTTCCCCCTGCAGTTCCCCGGTGCCTCCCCTAGGGGGCGCAGGTGAGAAACACCGGTCTAAGATCTAGAATAGAATTTGTGAATTCTGTTTTTAAGGTGGGATTTCCTTTTAAGGTATGAACTATAGAAAAATGTCCGCTCTCGTGCAATATGTATTCATGACAGTCTTTAATTTGCACAGCAGAAACAGCAACGTGTTTCAGCCCTCCTCCTCCCTCAGTGTTTCTATTGACCCATATTCATAAACAACCAGGGTCCTCAATTATCAATCAAGCAATAACTGTGCTTCGAACATGATAAACATAAGAAAATAAAGGAAAACATACTCAGGTCCTGTAGTCAATGTGCAGTGAAATGCGTGCGAGTATTTCAGAGGGATGAGTAAATAAATTTATGATTGCACTTTATGTAATATGACAACTAAAGTGCTCTGAAATTGAAAAAATAAATAATGATGTGATGTGAACATGATGTGTGGCTTGTTGCTGTTATGGCTGATGGCAGTTCAGTCTACATGTGTGAATATTAATGCGTCTCTCCCAAACCGACTGCATTAGACAGTGTCATTTTTGCTCTGATGAAATGCAAATACTGAATTGCTGAGACGCAAATAATTGGAAGTATTCCAGATGTGTGTGTGTGTGTGTGTGTGTGTGTGTGAGAGAGAGAGAGAACTGACTTTTGGGTTAATGTATTTTTTTTCTGCTGCATCAAAAAACCAATTTGGTTATACATGGAGGGAAGATGTGTGTGACAGTAATGAGAAATGGGTGAAACATGCACACACACACACACACAACCTGCTCCGTGACATCTCTGATGAGTGGGCACTTTGTTCAAACTTAACAAGGAGGATGCTGGGTGTGTAGAATTTAGTTTTTCTCCAATTTACTTTTCTTTCCCAGTGAAGGTTTGCTGAGCAAGCATAATGCATCTGAGCGACACTCCGCTTCACAGTCACACACACATTCACACACACATTCACACACACATTCACACACACATTCACACACACATTCACACCTGGCAGCTGCAGTGCAACCACAGCCTTCTGCTGCTGGACACTGAGCAGCTTCAGAGCAGCAGTTGCAGGCTGGACGCCTCAGCTGTAGTTATGAGGGAGGGGAAAGTATGACTCATTCATAATGGTTTATTCATAAAACTTCAGCGTGACGTTCAGAGGCAGATACCTGTCACATCAGGCTGTTTTCTCATTCATAAATGTGAAATTCCGGCTCGTTATTAACATTTTTAATACTCCCACCAGTGTTGGGGGTAACTGTAATCACATTACATTTGTCTGTAACGCAGTAATGTAACGTGTTACGGCTCCTAAATTCAGTAATCATATTACAGTTACTAATCAAACAATTATGTCGTTACTTGCGTTACATAAGTTCTTCAATTATCTGCAGGATCTGGGATCTGCAGGATTATCTGGGCGGATAGAAAAAAATCATCAAACGTGCCTTTTCATGCACGCTTCAGCAACAACCTCTGACCTCTGACCTCTGACCTCTCGTGTGACTTTGGCTAGAGACAGTTCGTGAGGGAGATAGGACAAAAATGGCAGAGCGGTCTACAACTTTTGAGAGGTGGAGAGATATGCACACTTACTTCCAATTTGTTGCACGAAAGGACAAGAACGTGACAGTGAAGTGCAAACTGTGCCCAGGCCAGAAACAACGATCCATATATTGATATAGTTTTATTTTGAGGCAGTTACAGCCTACTGCCAGTGCCACCTTGATTCTGCTAGGCATGCAGGTGAGCCTTGTTCTCACCACGACATTTTTCTGTGAAGTGCTCTTCGGGGCTGGTTTTCACCAACTTTGCTGTCGGCTTTGTGGTATTAAAGCGCATAAAAGAAAGATCTTGTGTATGTCCTCCTTATTAGGATAGGGATTTGTGCTGTTATGTGGGCATATGTAAGGTTTAACGTTATATTGTTAACTGGAAATTATGTGACAAAGCATCTCAGGCGAGGTTGCGAGTAACACAAAAGTAATGTAAGTAGTAGAGTAGTGTAACAAATTACTTTCTACAGGGAGTAAATAAGTAAAGTAATGCATTACTTTTTTTTTTAAAGTAACAAGTAATGTGCAATACATTACTTTTTTGGAGTAACGACCCCAACACTGACTCCCACCCCTTCTAATCATTTGCATAACCTGAAAACGATTCATAAACCGTGCCACAAAACATACCACCTGCTCTAGTCCGACAGTATATTAATGTTAACTCATGAAAATACGTTTAAATGTTGATTTAATGATTGGGTAGCATGGTGGCTCAGTGGTTAGTACTGTTGCCTTATATTATTATCAGATTATTTTACTATAATCTAGTAAAATGATGTTTAGTATGTATATGATGTATGTATCCTATATAATGTGTGTAGATATATATATGATGTAGTATGTATATACTGTATATGATGCTATGTAAAGCTCTTTGAGACATGCTTGTGATAAGGGGCTATACAAGTAAACAAACAAACAAACTAAAATGATTTAAATGAATCAATAGATGAAGTTCCACTGTTTTCCCAGGCCATCAATTATAATTGGGAACATGTGTGAATGCTCGATAATTATGACTCACACACCGGCTTTGCAACTATGAATTACCGCTCTGATTGCGGTTATAAAAGCCAGTTTCTGTCTGATATGATTCGCCGACCAACGTTCTGACACATCTATGTGATCCATTGCAATACACAGGTGTTAAATATGTAAATATGTTGGTTTTGATTGGCTGTCAGCTGAGGAATGTTGCTCAGTCGCGGTATTCAAAGTAAATTTATGAATTAAAATAACCGGGTCACAGATTTTGCGTGCCGCTGTTCTGTTACCGTGGCGTTTTCGGAGTTCATCACTTCTTCTTCTACTCATTCCAAACAAACCGGACACATAAAACGCATCGTCGCAGCAGAGGATTTTTCCCAGGAAAGAGCTTACCAGACGCCGGCTCTTTAGAGCAGACAATGGAAAAGATTTCATGAACTGGATCTAGGTTGAATCACTGTTGTGTTATAAATAGAGAGCAGCAAAACAGACCTTTATTGATATGAAAAAGTTGCGGATTACTTCTTTAACAGCCTGATAATTCTACATCTCACATTATCTGTAAGCTCTCCTCATCGCAGGAGAGAATTTGAATTTTGCCATGAATAACATTAGCAGTAATGCGGACAGTAAATAAGAGGAGGCTTGCAGCTGTATAAGTCAGTCAGTGTGTTTTAATTTGTTTTTTATTAAAACAGGAGTCACCAAGTCAATCCCTGCTCAGACAAACAAACTTTGAGACAGTGGGTATTTCTAAAATACTAATGTGCTGTTTTATTGACACACCGCATTGACTCCATGCATATTCATTAGGCGTCGAGGACGGATATCAAGCTGGGAATCGTGCTCGGAAAAGTCGGCGGAGATTTGACTTGCTTTCGCGTGTTCTTGATGTAATCCCACTCAGAAATGGAGGAGGAGGAAATTGGCAGTTTTTTTTTTTCCCCCTGGGTAGAGGTCAGTGTAATCAAACTAAAACAATTCAGCATTCAAAATGAAAAATTATAATGAGTCCCAACGAGCTCAGCTTCGGCGTGCGTTACTGCGGGGTGACAATGATGTGAAGTGGAGAAAGTTTCCTCCTGTGCAGCATTTTTTTTTCTTTTTTTCGCTTGCTCCTAGATCGACTGTCACTGTCACCATCTGTCAATCTGAGAAAAAGGAGAAAACAAGAAGAAGAAGAAGAAGAAGTATAGGAAAAGCGAAAACATAGATGTGCTGACATTTTGAAAGAAGACAGTGGTTGCCATGGTGTTTTTGGCTGAGAGCATCTTTACCCCTTGCGGCTGTAAAGGTCTGTTGGGACACATAATGTCAAGAGAGCGAGACATTTGACTGTGTGTGTGTGTGTGTGTGCGTAAATTTCTGTCAGATGCTTACTGAGATCCAAAAGAAAGCCAAATAACAAATAAGATTCAGTTTAGTCTGTAGTAATAGGTAGACAGGCTGTGGGACAATGTGTTTTTTTGGTAACACTTTACAATAAGGGTCACTAAGTTAACTGTTAATTAACAGTTAATTAATGCGTAATTTACTAATCGTGTTCATGTTAACTAAGGTATTAATTTATACATTATTTAATAGTTTAGAAAGATGACTTAAATAATGTATAAATTAATAGCTTAGTTAACATGAACACCATTAGTACATGATTACAAGACACATTAGTTAACTGTTAATTAAGGGTTAGTTAATGCTTATTAAGCATTAACTGCTTAAGGGTTAGTTAATGCTTATTAAGCATTAACTGCTTAAGGGTTAGTTAATGCTTATTAAGCATTAACTAACCCTTAATTAATGTACCCTTATTGTAAAGTGTTACCGTTTTTATTTATCATATACAAAATGTCCTTAATCTCTTGAACCCCTCTGATTTTCCCCTTAAATTTAAGTAGCTTCAAAGTTAGTAAAAACATTTTTTTCTATACTTTATGACAGTGTCACATACACATAACCCTAACCCTAACCCAGCTGCTTATACTGAGTGAAACATTCAAACCCAAGACACCATTTTTTATGACTACATCAAATGGAAAAAATAAAACAAGTCCTGCCATCATTTTATACACATTTCCCTGTAACTCAGCCTGACATGTTTGGTATCTTTGGAAACCTTGGGATGTTGACCAGAATTTAAAGTAAAGTTCTGTGGATTAGAACAAAGCTTGGCCATGCAACATGTGCTTTTAATGAAGGACCCATTGGCGTTAACGGCAGGGTGGGAAGAAGTTAAACAATGTTGAACCTCTGGAATATTTAAATTCGATGTAAATAATAATTTTAAGCTGCACTAGGCAACTTTGCTCATTGGCGTCCCCTAATGGCAGCCAACGGTAACTGTTTGGAAAAATTTGAACTTCAATACCCAGAAATCCTGTGCAGCGAGGTCAGTAAACGTCACACAGCTCGCTCCTGTTCACCAACCAGCCGGTCTGTGATGCCAAAGGAAACAGGAGACAGTTTGGATTTCACTCTCACGTTTTGTATCCATCAGTTGTTGTGTGTGGAGAAGTGACAGAACTAGGGCTGCAACTAACGATTATTTTCATTGTCGATTAATCTGTCGATTATTTTCTCGATTAATCGATTAGTAGTTTGGTCTATAAAATGTCAGAAAATTGTGAAAAATGTCGATCAGCCCAAAGCCCAAGATGACGTCCTCAAATGTCTTGTTTTGTCCACAACCCAAAGATATTCAGTTTACTGTCATAGAGGAGTAAAGAAACCAGAAAATATTCACATTTAAGCTGGAATCAGAGAATTTTGACTTATTTTTCTTAAAAAATCACTCAAACCGATTAATCGATTATCAAAATAGTTGGCAATTAATTTAATAGTTGACAACTAATCGATTAATCGTTGCAGCTCTAGACAGTACATGATACCAGATTTTGATTCAGGCAAATAGGGCGAATCTATATTGTGTGAATTAGTGAGGAATTAGTGGGGATGGAACGCTCTTCTCAGCCTCACTTTGTGATTCCGGCTGGTAGGACAGGTGTATTTTTACATTAAAATCTTTCGAAATGCAGCTTTAATTCAGTGCATGTAGATAAAGCTTTAATAGTGTGTGTGTGTGTGTGTGTGAGAGAGAGAGAGAGTCAGACAGATGAGAGCAAGATAGATAGAAAGAGAGAGAGAGATGAGATGAGATGTGAAGGGGGTGCAGGTGCAGGAAAGCGTCTCTCTGATGTCTAATTCTCTCTCTGGAACAAACACCGACGCTCCGCTCCAAAAAGAGAGAGAGAGCGAGCAAACGGGCGAGCGAGCGAGCCAAGCTGGAACAGAGCCGCAAAACTCTGATGAATTTACGCCCCCTTTACATGACAGATATGAGGAAAGGGCAATCAGTCAGTGTCAAATTACTATGAGCCGGACATTAAAGCTGTGAGAAGAGTAGTGTGTAAATAAACTGACAAGACATGTGACAATGCATGTCTGAAGATGATTACATATGTAAATTAATATGAGAATACGCCATTTGTTGCATAATTTCATCCAAAGTACCTTTCTGGCACTCAAACCTCTAACTCTGGCACTTTTATTATATTTTAATTTTTTTTTTTATAAATATACACCCACTCTTTGCACAGACTAGCTTCTGAATAATGTGGAAAGGTGACACTGAATAAACAGATTCTTATTATAACACTAGAAATGAAGAATTTCACTCACATTTACACATTTTTAAATAACAGTAATAATGAAAACAAAAGCTGTAGAATTTGTCATTTTTACCTTATTTAGACATTTTACTGAATGATTAAACTTTCAATAGTCTGTGTACCTTGAAGCTGGAAAAATAATGAATAATACAGTGAGCAGGCCTATTAATAATCTATATTAAAATGTATATACCAACTTTTGAAACATCTGGGTATTCACCTGAGTGACATCTGCTTTTACAAAATGACTGCTGTCGTGAAAGTAGAAATTATTATGCGTAAACAACAACAAACAAACAACAACAAACAAATTAGCAGCATTTCTAGAGGTTCAGATTGGCCTTGGTTCATCTTTCCCAAACACTCATCATCCCGACATACTAGGGGGTAAAAAAAAAAAGCATCGATGCATCGCGATCCATCGGTGCTTTCGATTGATTCCTATTTCGATTGGACAGCCAACTGCATCGATTTGAAAAGTTAGGATTGATTAATGTTGAATTAATATGTTTTGTGAGCTCTCTGTTCTGCAGAGATAAACAGAAGGTGGAAAGGGTGAAGACTAGGAAAAGTTGTTGAAAATATACCATAGACACACTGTGCTGTTGTTGTTTGAAGCTTTAAGTTAATAAATATAATGCTTACTTTTTTCACCATCAGTGATGAGTTATACTTTTTGGAAGTATCAAAATGAATCGAAACAAATCAAATCGTGGGCAGAATGTGAGATTTTATGATGCTTATTCTTTGCTGAAAGAATCAAAATCGACTCTTTGTTGGACTGAATCGTTACACACACATTTGTTTTTAATCCCTCATTGAAACCAAGCAAAATGCTCCAGAAGCAGACTTCAAAGTCCAGACTGTCGATAGTGAATGAGCAATACTCTCTTCTCACTTAACTGAACAAATGATGAGTAACTGAATGAACGTGAAACACAGCTGTGAAAGAGTGTGGAAAAATGAAAGTTAAAAAATCAGACCAATTTCCCAAATAAATTGCAAAACTAAAATTCTGTCCAGTGGAGATGGAGACAATTTTCCGCCAGTCCATTTTCTGCCAATTTTTGATATTTTTTTTTACCCGGTCCCTCTGTCCAGGCTTCTCACAGAAGAAACTCTAAAAACACACACAGCTTGTTGGAGGCAGAGGCTTTTCTGCTCAAATCAGTTTGTGGCAAAAAAAGAAAAAGCCAGAGGCCGTTTTCAGTCCATCAAGTCATGTTTTCATATTCAAGGACTTCATTAAAATTTGAATTATTTCAGAAGGTAAAGGTTACCCAGAGGACACAGTAACACAGACACACACACACGCACTCTCTCTAGCAATATCAATTATACATTTACCACTGATTGGTGAGTGGTGCATGTTTACAGGTTCGGGTGAATATCACCATGGAAGAGCCACAGGGTGTGTGTGTGTGTGTGTGTGTGTGTGTGTGTCTTTTTGCATGGTGGCTTCTGCTGAGCGCGCATGCTCTTCTTCAGCACTCTCTTACAGTGACACACACTCAAACCTGGAAGTCTTGTAGTGTCAGCAGCTCTCTGCAGCAGTTGGGGGTTGAGTGCCTTGCTCATGGGCAGGTCCATGATATTTGACAGTGGTGGAAGAAGTACTCTGATCCTTTACTTAAGTTAAAGTACCAATACAGCAATGTAAAAATACTCCATTACAAATAAAAGTCCTGCATGAAAAATCCTACTAGATAAAGTACATAAGTATTAGCAGCAAAATGTAGTTAAAGTATTAAAGTAAAAGTAGTGGTTTGGTCCCTCTGACTGCTATTTTATTATATATGACATCATTAGATTATTAATACTGAAGCATCAGTGTGTAAGCAGCATGTTACTGTTGTAGCTGCTGGAGGTGGAGCTAGTTTGAACTACTTTATATACAGTTAGCTAGTTTAGTCCAGTGGTTCCCAACCTAGGGGTGGGGCCCCTCCAAAGGGTCACCAGATAAATCTGAGGGGTCGTGAGATGATTAATGGGAGAGGAAAGAAGAAAAAACAAAGTTCTGATACACAAATCTGTTTTCAGTTTTTGGACTTTTTCTCTAATCTTTGATTTTTGCTGAAATTGGATCATTTGAACATTTATTGAAATGAAACCATGTGAGGTTTAGAGGGAAAAATCACTATTTGGTGGAGCTGTTAACAACTCATAGACATCTGAAACGTGACCCTGACTACACACTGCTTTTTGTAAGACGTCAAAAGCCAAAAAGGTTGGAAACCACTGGTTTCATCTTTAACAATGTGTTGTATTTTAAAAGCTTGTTATATTATCCATTGTGTCAAATCTCCATCTGAAAAGTAACTAAAGCTGTCAAATAAATGTAGTGGAGTAGAAAGTACAATATTTCCCTCTGAAATGTAGTGGAGTGGAAGTATAAAGTAGCATGAAATGGAAATACTCAAGTAAAGTACAAGCATCTCAAAATTGTACTTAAGTACAGTACTTGAGTAAATGTACTTAGTTACTTTCCACCACTGATATTAGAGGAGATGGCGTTACTTTCAGAGAGCAACAGGGAGAGAGTCCTCCCTTCTGGCTCTCAAACTGGGGGCCAGGAAATGATTTATGGGGAAAAAACCTACTTCTACTATTCAAATTTATGCAATTTTTTAAGCGATTTTTCTCTATTTTTTTCTTTTTTTTGTACAATACAGAATAGTTTTCAGCCTCTAGGCCTCCTCTGATAATCAAATGAAACAACATGAAAACGGGAAAATCATTCTCTGGTTGAACTGTTCTCCGCTCTGCATATGCAGCTTGAAGGCATCGCTTTGTTTTTAGTGGAAAACTTTGACAATCGCTGCTCTAGGCTATGGCCGCAAGCTATGTTTCTGTGATATATTAAAATCTATCATTACCCAAATTCTGAACACTCAAGCGTTATTTGGAGCGGTTTGTTTGAATTCTGGAGCGTTTTACTCCAGCAGTTCCTCATGCTTGGAAAGTCTAGTAGAGCAACATGAAGCGTCTGGACTGATGCTCATATTCAACTGTTTCTTCATGTGTTCTTTACTGGTATGAACACCACAGAAGAAGAGACAGACAAGTCCATCAAGCTTACCTAAAGTTACATGAAGTAGAATCAGATTTACTTTGACTCCAAATCTGTAACAGGATGACAGGTGACCAAAACTCGAATAAAACGTCCAATAAACAAGCTACTAGTGAGTCCATGTCACTTTTGTCTTGAAGCCCTGGGCCTCTTCTGATTGGACGATGTGAACCTAAAAGAGACAAATACAAAAATGCACCAACTTTTCCCTTCTGGTTCAGACCAAAGAACCCAAACTGTAGATGTGATCTTATCGTTATTCTTTCTTTTCCCCGGCCCAGACTTTCCCAGCCGATCCGAGAACCAGCGACCGTTTAAAAAATCCAGTATCAATGCGTGCAGTTTTTCTGTTTTTGAGTTGTAGCTATATATTATATTTCTAGTCTCGTTCGAGATGTTTGTGCTTCGGAGGATATAATGTTCCAGCAGATAAACTGGCTTGTCAGATCGCCTATCGGAGCAAGACTGCAGCTACTGTAATTGAGAGAAGCTCCCCCGCCCCCGGAACCCCCTCCAATCACACACACACACACACACACACACCAAAACAAACCCAAATGAAAACATCTCCCAGCAGCACACACACACACACACTCAGGGTTATGAAGCAGTTTTATACCACCCAGAGCGGTTTTAGTCTGTAGTCAACTAAATGCAGACGCGACTGAAATCACTGGAGTGATGCTTTACCCAATCAGCTCTATTTAAACGCCTGTAGTCATACTCTGTGTGTGTGTGTGTGTGTGTGTGTGTGTGTTTCTTGTACTTCTTTCTTTGTGAGCACCACAGGAATAGAAAGGTATTGAAAATCCTCCAAAGTCCAAAGTAAAGGCCCTTGTTCCTGATTGAGTGTTTTAAGGTTGCTCAGCCAATAAAGACATTTGAAGTGCTCAAGTTGCCATCTTGAACCCTTTTTCCCCAACTTTTGCTTTTTGACTAAGAAGCGAATAAACAGAGAGACTCCCAAGCACCTGCTAACCCAGCAGCTATGTCTTTCTCTGGGTGAGAAGTTAGGATGTGTCCGCTGGGAGTTAAACACCACACACAATTACAGGTGAAATTGAAGCTTTTTGGTTTAGTAAACCGATGAGAGTGATCCATTTCAACAGTCTCCTCCTCCACTTTTGCACCCCGATTGCCATTCCTCAAAACACATTTTAACTGGGTCAAACGCCAAGTATCAAACCCATTTCTACTTGCAAAAAGTTAGTAGATCAGAATCGGCACTTTGTACACACAGCTGCATTAGTACCACCACACAAGCTTAGTAAATACAGCGCTACAGTGTTTAAGGAATGAACGGAAGTTAATAAACACAGTGATATGAGCGTGGCTGATGGGTTTCATTGTGTTTAATCAATTCATGCGTTTCATTTCATAATGCTATACATCCATCAGAATATGCTAATGCACTAATGGGACATTTACAAATAAATATACATTACAACCAGAAGCGTTGAACCTGATGAAGGCCAGACTAGGCCATAACGCATGGATACAATGTCTTTAACTGAAATAAAGGCATTTTCATTTTTGCGATGAGACAGAATGCCTTGGACATTTTTCTTTTTTGCTGGGAGCTACTGGTTTTGACTGGATCTTAAGGTATATTTACACTGACATCCCATGCACTGGCCTATCCAGAGTCAGCTGTTATACCAGCATCCACCGTCCCACACTGAAGACCCTCCTTCCCTTCTGTTCCCTATGTATCCAATTTGTAAAAAAACCCAACACCCTCTGATATTCACAATATACAATTCATTACACCTTCTTAAAATGTTATTATTTTTAAGTACAGCTCTTTAGTCGGCCTGTAACTTTAATTATCTTCCGCTGTAAACTCAAGCTGTGACCGTTTTGTAAGAGTCGGTGTCAGTGTTTCTGAAGTGGTGGGAGTTGCATTTTGGAATGAAAACTCTTGATTTGCACTCGCTTCACTGCATGCATGCCTCTGTCTGCTTCTCCCTCAGCTGCTGTCCTTCCCCAACACGTGTACTCTAGTGTGTGTGTGTGTGTGTGTGTGTGTGTGTGTGAGCGTGTGTCAGTTTAAACCATGTCTTACAGCTCCCGTGGGGCAGAGTGCCGGCACAAAGAGGACAGCTGAGGGCAAATCCACCGTCTCTTTCACCTCGGAAAACAATTTTTAAGGCTTCTTCTTCCGAATCACCCGGCAGATCCCAAGTTCAGCTGAGGTCAGTCACTTAGGAACAGCCAGAGGAAAGAGGGAGAGAGAGGGAGGGAGAGAGAGAGAGAGAGAGAGGAGGTGAGAAGTGGAAGGGGGGGGGGGCAGAGGTGGGGGAAAGAGAGACAGATGAGAAAGACGGAGATAGAGAGAGACAGAGATGGAGATGAGGGCAGAAGTGGAGAGCAAAAGGAGGAGGAAAAAGAGGTGGGGGGAGAGAGAGAGAGAGAGAGAGAGAGGGAGATGAGGTGAGAAGTGGAAAGACGGGGGAAACAGGTGGGGGAAAGAGAGACAGATGAGAAAGACGGAGATAGAGATAGAGAGAGACAGAGATGGAGATGAGGGGAGAAACGGAGAGCAAAAGGAAGAGGAAAAACAGATGTGGGGGAGAGAGAGAGAGAGAGAGAGGGAGATGTACTGAAGTCAGAAAGGTAGAAATAAATCAAATAAATCAGACAGCGAAGGATGATGAGAGGTCAGTCACTTAAGAACAGACAGAGGAAAGAGTGAGAGAAAGAGAGAGAGAGAGAGAGAGAGATGAGGTGAGAAGTGAAAGGGAGGGGGACAGAGGTGGAGGAAAGAGAGACAGATGAGAAAGACGGAGATAGAGAGAGACAGAGATGGAGATGAGGGCAGAAGTGGAGAGAAAAGAGAGAGGTGGGGGAGAGAGAGAGAGAGAGAGGGAGATGTACTGAAGTCAGAAAGGTAGAAATAAATCAAATAAATCAGAGAGCGAGGGATGATGAGAGAAAAGAGAGGAAGAGACAGGAAGGAACAGAGAAAGAGAGAGAAAACAAGTAAAAACCAGCTTAGAGAGAGAGAGAGAGAAGGGTGTGGGGGAATGGAGAGAGAGAGAGAGAGAGAGAGAGAGAGAGAGAGAGAGAGAGAAGTGGCAGAGATATGAATCTTCCTTTGCTGTCGGGAGCATCTGGAAGTTGACAGGCCTGAGAAAGGTTAATTTGATCTAGTCTGGCTGTATTCATTATAGCGCGACATAAAAATGATCCATTACCATTTGGTCTAATGTTTCTCCGGTTACTGTATTATAATATCATGTCTCATAAGAAGGGAGAGAGAATCAGAGAAGACAAGGAAGGGAGTTGGGGGGGGAGAGAAAGAAGAGGAGAGGAAAGAGCTAGAGGAGAAGGAGGTGAGGAGCCTGATCTCCTGAAATTGAGTGCAATGTTTTAATGCATGAAAAATGAGAGAAATACATTTTCCCACCATGAAAGGATAACATGAAGGAGGCACGAGTACAAACAGTTGACATTGAAATAAAGTGGTAGGAAGTAAGGGTGAGGAGATCGGGGTGATGTGGATTAATTTATCTATACAATCCCCAACTCATGCCAGGAAGTTTTCTACTCCGGTTAAGTTTTCATTTTTAGCAAAAGTTTTTTTTCTGATTTAACCATGATCAAAAACCTTACACTAACTGTGAGATTTAAATGCCTAAAACTTCCTTAGCTAATCTTTTCATTTCACGAACAAGTGGGAACGGCATGTCCAATTTGTGATGTTGTCACAAAATCCAATTCATGGTGGAGGAACATACTGATGTCCACAACACATAATCTGCGTTTCAGAATTTGACATCAGTATGTTCAGGGTTTATTCAGGGCTGAGCCAGAAGACAATCTCCCGTCTCCAATTAATTCAAAACGCTACTGCCAGGCTCTTGACTAATTCTACATGTTTCACCTATCCTCGCTTCTCTCCATTGGTTGCCTGTGAGTTTTAGAATTGATTTTAAGGTTTTACTGATAACGTTTAAGGCCTTACAGGGTCAGGCTCCTAGCTACATTTTGGATATGCTGGTTCCCTATGAGCCACAACGCAGCCTGAGATCTTCAGGCAGGGGGTCTTCTAGTCGTTCCTCCACCCGTCTTATTACCAGAGGTGACCGGGCCTTTTCGGGGCCGGCCCCTCAGCTGTGGAACGCAAAATCGGTGTCGTCTTTTAAATCACTTCTTAAGACTCACTTTTATACAAAGGCCTTCTTATAGTTTTATAGAATTTATTTCTTATCTGCACCCCTTTTACCTATGTTTTTTCTCTGTTTTATGGTGTTATTGTTTTATGGTTTTATTGTTTTATGGTTTTATTGCTTAATCTTATTTGCCTGGGTTAGGGTTAGGGTTTTATTCATTACTTGTTGCTTGTTTGCCCTTGTCGGGTTTTTATTGTAACTGTTACTCTTCCTATCTTTTATTTTATTTTATGGAAAGCACTTTGTGACTTTGTTTTGAAAGTGCTATATAAATAAAGTTAAAAAAAAAAAAAAAAGTTCAAGTCCTTGATGCTCGCCTACAAAGCAGCAACCAAAACTGGCTCCCACCTACCTGAACTCCCTCATTCAGGTCTACGCTCCCTCCTGCCCACTACGCTCTGGTGCCTGGTGCTGCCACCACAGCAAGGCCCTAAGTCTCTAGCCAGACTCTTCTCTTCTTCTGTGGTTCCTCGGTGGTGGAACGAGTTACCAAACTCCATTCGATCCGCAGAGTCCCTCTCAATCTTTAAGAAAAGGCTAAAGACCCAGCTCTTTAGTGAACACCTTCTCACCTGATGGACTGTGTAATTAAAAAATCTTTATCTGCTCTATGCACTCTATATGCCTCTATGCACTGCCTCTGTCCTGTTGGACCAGAGCTTAGCTTTATGGCACTTACTCTCGTTGTTCTCTCCTGACTAGATCCTTGCTTGTGTTGTATTAAAATCTCATGTGTACGTCGCTTTGTAATAAATTGTAATTGTATATTTTTAGTCAAATTATCTCACTGCACCGGCAGATAATCTCACTGGTTTCATACATTTCACTCACATACATGCCAGAATTACTATTTTACTAAATCATCATAAAACCAAGACAAGACAACTTCACTTTCGGGTGTCCCAAATGTCCTGAAACAAGTTACATTCTCCTGAAAAAAATAAATCGTTACATTTGTTGAAACCGGTGAAATTATCTGCCAGTGCAGTAAGATGATTTCACAAAAACAAAATCCTAAAATAAGCTTGATAAGTCTGGATACAAGATAAAATAACTGAACAACTAGGAAAATTACAGAGAAGAAAGCAGTTCCTGCGTTTGTTCTGAAAATGACTTCTATACATTCTCTGAAAACAAATGCCATCATTGATGCAAATATCTTTTTTTCTTTTCACGTTTCATCTTGTCATCTGACCAAAATAGCCCTTCCGCCATCTTGCTGAGAAAAGCTTCATCAGCTTAGCTCCTCCTCCCCCCTCTACAGGAATCACTTACTCCCGCAACATGATCTTTTTTAGTGTGTTGGCACAGCAGAGCCGAAGTTGCTGTGTTGCCCCCATGAAATATTCAGAGAACAATAAAACGCTCGGTCAACTTCTGTAGCGCGTCAGCTGCAGCCAGGCAGGGACACGGTAGGGAGACAGAGGGAAAGACAAAGCAGAGGAAAGAGGGTTAAAGGAGGACGGGATGAAACTGGAGGTGGATCTAAAGGGAGAGAGACAAACGAAGGGAGGAGGGAGAAGAGATGCAGATGGGAAGGGAAGGGAAGGGACGATCTGGTAATGGATGAGACGGAGGGAGAGAGCTGATGTGAGAAAAGCCAGAGGGAGAGAGAGAGAAAAGAGGAGGAGTGGAAAAAGATATAGACAGGGAGTTGCTGGAGTAATTTAGATGTAAACAGTGGGCAGCTAAGTGGTTGGAGGCCGGCGGATGATGTCACTTCACTTTATCCATGATCACTACACACCCTGCAGC
>NW_027281573.1:72500-175000 GCF_046629955.1 Centroberyx affinis | reverse complement strand
CAGCTCCCTCATCCACCCCTCTCACACAAATCCTTCTCAGACACAGTTTGCACTATACATCCCCCCCCTCTCACACTCACACACACACATACACGCACACGCACACACACCCCTCCCTCTCACCTCTGCGGTTTTCACACTCATGTCCTCTTCTCATTCTCTAAACTGAATTAGCCTGGAAGTGAAGCCAGAGCAGGCCCATTACCACCAACATAATTACATTCATTTAAGCTTCAGCTCAACCTAAATCCTCTGTTCCTAGTCTCTCTTAGTGTCTCTCTTAGCGTCTCCCTTCTGACCCCATGACTTTACCCCTTGTCCTTTTTTTTCCCCCTTCTTTAGCACCTGTTGTCCTTTGCAGTAATTGAATTCCCAGTTCCCAGTTTGCTGGCACGCACTTGAAATAGCGGTGACATGCGAACGTTCCCATAGCTTCCTGTATAAAATATATACTCTGTCACAACTGCTGCCAGTTCCAGCTGAAGCACCTGATCCAGTCCTGGTTCCCTGTCCTTTACCCACTCCAGTCATCATCCAGCCCAGTTCTTCTCTCTATCTCTCTCCCTGTTTCCTGCCAGTCACCAGGTGCTATCCATTTTCCAATATAAGACTGTTTGTTTCACCCTGTCTTTGCCAGATCGTCTTGTGAGTTCTCCAAGTTCGTTCCAGTGTGTTTTTTGGTTTGACCACTTGCCTGCATACTGTTTTGGACTTTTTTACCTGGTACCCTCATCCACCTGCCTGCTTTGTGTACTACTGGAGTTTTGCCTGTTGCAGAATAAAGACTGTAATTGGACTTTAATACTACCTTGGTCTGAGTGTCTGCATCTGGGTCCTTCTCTGGTTCGTGATATACTCAGCACGCACTTTACATAATTATCTAGTATATTTTTAGTTAGTGCAACTCCCTGTTTATGCAAACGGCTCACTCCTCCAGCCAGCGAGTCGCGTATAAATAAAGCAGGATTGTAAAGCATGCAGACAGAGTGGAGAGGTTCGATTAAACGTTAGAATGAGTGTGATTTAAGCGACTTTGAACGCGGCATGATCTTTGACACCAGATGGGACGGATCCAGCATCTCAGAAAACAGCCGACCTCCTGGGATTTTTGTCTAGAGTTTTACAGAGAATGGTGCGATGAACAAAAATCATCCAGTCAGCTGCAGCCCTGTGGGCAAAAATGTCTCATTGATGAGTGGTGCAGAGGTGATTATTAGCGCTGATCGTGGTCTCATCTCTGCACCGCTTATTGCCTCTCTCTGTCTCTCTATTTTTGTCCTGTCATTGTCATTGACCATGTTCTTGTCACTGTTTTTCCGGCACCTGCTGCACGCTCAGCTGTCCCGGTGTGGGATCCCTTTCTCTTTGACTTGGCCCTGCACAAGGTTTCTTCAACTTTCTTTCCTAACTGGCTTCATGGGAGTTTTTCCTTGTATGCATCAAAGGTCTAAGGCTGGTGGAGCTGGTAGGTTAGGCTGTGTAGGATAGGTAGACTGTTATGTCTCGCTAAAATCTGTTTTTAGTTGATTGTTGATCAGTTAGATATAGTTAGGCTCATTCTCTGTAAAGTCCTTTGAGACATGCATGTGATAAAGGGCTATATAATTAAACTTGAACTTTAATGATAAGGTAAAAGACGGGCCACAAGTACACAAATAACAGCTCGGTGCAACAGTGATGTGCAGAAGAGCATCTCAGAACAGACAACTCCTCAAACCATGAAGCAGACGGGCGACAGCAGCAGAAGACCAGCAAGAAGACGAGGCTTCAGCGGCCACTTCATCATAAAAGTGAATAATTGAAGAGGGGGAAAACATCGCCCGGTCCAA
Source organism: Centroberyx affinis (assembly GCF_046629955.1). NCBI lineage: Eukaryota > Metazoa > Chordata > Actinopteri > Beryciformes > Berycidae > Centroberyx > Centroberyx affinis. The sequence continues at coordinate 173,171 of NW_027281573.1, read as the reverse complement.
CCAATCTCGGTTTCTGTTTGAGAAGGATCCAGGAACATCCATCGGTTCCCTCCAGCGGTCTCTGCAGTCCCCACATCTCAACCCAATGGAACGCCTTCGGGACGAGGTGGAACGGGATGTTCGCAGCTTTCATGTGCCGCCAAAAAAAAACAAAAAAACGGCACGAACTGAGGGGACGCTATCGAGTCAGCATGGACCAAGATCTCTGTGGAACGTTTCCAGCACCTTGTTCGATCCAAGCCTCAAAGAATTTGTGCTGCTCTGGAGGAAAAAAGGGGGGCTTACCCGGTTATAGCAAAGTGTATTTAGTAAGTGGATACTGACTTTAATGTTATTCTCTCCTACATTAACCTCCACTCATTTTCCCCCAGTCCCTTTCTTTCAGTTGTGGTGGTGTTTGGAGCAAGGGTGGATGAAACTAATTGCAATTACTCTCGTTACTGTTACTGAGGAGCTTTTTTGTGTAACAATACTTTTTGAAATCAGTTCTTTTACTTTTACTTAAGAATGCGTAAGCTGCTACATTTTAAATTTTGCAGTTTCTCCATAAGCATCAGAAACTGGCTGGTCGTAAAATAGACACCTGTGGAATTTGCAGTGAACCGTCAGTCAGCTGAGAAGAGAAGAGTAATGTGGCTTTACTTTTTGTCCCCCCCCCCCCAATTAGAATAATGTAGTTTAAAGTCTTTCTTCTCAAGCTTTTAGAATTGTATAGATAAAATCAACAGTGTTCTCTTTTGTAAAAAGTAACTTTTGTACAGTTTTTACACAAGTAATTTTACCTCAACATAAGTAAAATTTCAGCAAAATAACAGTACTTCTACTTCTACTTGAGTAGGATATTTTGTTACTTTAACCTTATGGGTAGAACAAACAAGTTTGTTCCCTGATGATCGCCGGTTTGAATCCCAGAATCAGCTGGGAATATCTGGACAGCCAAAATAAACAAAACATACTCTACCAACCTTCAAAAACTACGACTGAGTTGCCCTTGAGCAAGGCACTGGAGCTGCTGTACTGAACAGCCATAGAAAACTGTGTGTCTCTGTGTCTTTGTGTGTGTATGCATGCGTGCACATTTCTCCTTGTGTTTCCATGTATTCCCCCATGCCATTGCAGACAAATTAGAATGTATTCTTAGTCAGCTTGCCTGGTTAAATGAGGCTCAAAACAAAGTCACCGGTCATCTGCACTCATTTTTGTGGCAGAGTCATTTTCCACCTTTGCCAGCAGGCATTATTCAGTATAATTCAGCTGGTAGTGCAAAACAGCACATAAGAGAGAAACCTCTTGTACTGTTTTCCCACACAAATAGCTCCCCTCTGTCTCCACTCTGCATCGTATAACGCCTCCACTCGCTCCCTCCCTCCCTCCTCTCCTCTTCTCTCCGATGCAAAAACAGTAGATTTGTCTTCAAGAGAGCAATTAGACCGATTACCCTGAGAGGAGAAATTATCGCTGTACAGTAATTGTGTGGCACGTAATGATAGGGTAACGGCTAGAGTAGCAGGATGGTGACTGTCAGGCTGCAGGTGAGGAACGAAAACCCTCGACTTTAAATTTTGCGAGGTCATTTATGTGCTGAGGGAGTGTCATGCCCTTAAAATCTGCTGAAATCCTTTTATACGATTTCAAGAACGCACAAGCTTTTTCTTCGTTCCTGAGGAAGGCGTTTTTTTTGCAGATATGTAGCTTTCCTCCTACCAACAGCGTCAGGTAGTCGCAGTGTGGAAGAGTAACATCTATATTTAACCTGTTTGAATCATATGCATCTTTAACCTTTAGAACTGTAATCATGCCTTAAGTCTTCTAAGACCCAATCACTTCTCCTTGAATCTCAGGATCACACTCATGCTTTGTACCTGACGTTCCTTCGTTTCCTTCATTCACGGCTCCAAGTTATCTGTTTCAAGGCCAAGTACTGTATGTAGCTAGGCTCTTGTGTGTTTCACAGTATAAATTCAGCTGCACTTCTCTGTTAGGTGTGTAGCCGAATTGTTAGACATGCTCAGTCTTTGTATGCTGACCCATACTGTTACAACCCCAGTACAGTAGGAGAATGGAGTGTGAGGGGAGACAACATGACTATTGTGATGACAAAAATGGGATGGATGAACCGGTGGGAGGACAGAAACACACTTACATAAGAATATAGTGAAAAATCTTTTTTTTTACAGTTACAGTAGCACAGACTATTTACAACATTTGCACTATTTACAAGGCAGGTGTCGATACACCAAGGAAAACAAGGTGCATGAGTGATGCCAAACCAAAGTAAAGAATAAAACCAAATCAAACTCAGAAGGAGATGAATAACTAACTATCTAGGGAAAAGAAAGTTGGGTAACACTTTATAATAACCATCATTAATAAATGGTAAATTGATAGTTAATTAAACTTTAGTTTAATTAACTAAATTAACTTAATTAACTGTCTCTTATCAGCTATTAGTATAGCTGATAAGAGACAGTAAAAAGGGTAAAAAGCTATGATACAATATATAATTTATAAACAAATTATTTTATATTACACAAACGAATGATAAAATAACATAAATTATAGCATTACTAATAATTAGTAAACATTATTAATGATCATTTCATTGTTTGTTAACAGTAAAATAACTATTAACTAAAGTTTAATTAACTATCAATTTACCATTTATTAATGATGGTTATTATAAAGTGTTACCGAAAGTTGAAACAAAAGCCTACTCCTGACTAACCAAACACTGACAGAGGGTGGTGACCACTCCTACCCTAGTGGGTCTAACAGCATAAATTCACTACGTGTTGCAAAACGTAGGGCTCTTACCTGCTTCAATTTCCCATTACACAAACAAACATGAAGTTGGACAAGTATCAGAAGAAAAAGACAAAACAAACAAAACAGGCAAACAGCATGCAGAGGGAAAGAGAGATCCAGGACGTGCCAGGGGTTCATAGAACAGCAAGGAGGCCACTGATTGGTTGCTGCTGATTGACACCTTCTTATGGATTGGTCGCCAAAACTGGAACCTGGGAGAACAGGTAAAGGGGAGAGAGAGACAGAGAGGGAGAGAGAGGAAAGGCAAACCTCCAAAACAACAGAAAATACAGGGGAACAAAACACATACTGAGTCCTGATTTCCTCAACAGTGTTTAAGTATACAAACTCAAACGAATCAATTGCTCCGTCCGTCTTAAATCATCCTCCGTATTCTGCTTCCCACTTCAAACAGAACAGTGGCACAGACACCGAGGCTCAGATAAAATAACTTGGATAACTCCCAGACGTCGGATCACACAGGAGAAATAGGAAATATACTGACAACACCCTGATGGTTTTCCAGAGGATGACAAAATCTTTTCATTGTCTCAGCCCTATCTCGGGTCTGTCTGTGTGTGTGTGTGTGTGTGTGTGTGTGTGTGTGTGTGTGTGTGTGTGTGCGCTTATTCAGCCGTATAAGGCGAGTCTAATCTGTAACAAGCACTTATTGGCTTACGTCATCTCCGTCTCTCTGCGGCAATATATCTTCTGCCTGCTGCGAGAGGTGACTGGGAACTTCAGCTAATTCCATTACAGCAAAACCAAGGAGGGGATGACAAGAGCAGGACGCGCACACACACACACACACACACACACACACACACACACACACACAGATATCAAGTTCCTCTCACTAAATTCGCCTGTCACTTACTCAAGCGAGGCAGGACTGTATTTACTCTGACTGTGATAAGCATCCCTGCCCTCTCGAATCATATTCCCCACACAAAGTGGCCACAATTGAAAACATCTTGCACCAGCAATACACACACACACACACACACACACACACACACGTACACACACCGAATACTGATAAGTCAAATTCATATGGCTTCTACAGAAAGATGGAGAGAACGGCTCAGGAAACGCTCGGATGAGTCTGAGAGATGAAGAGATGAAAAGGAGAAAAAGAAATAGAGACCCCCACACACACACACACACACGCACATTTATTAAAACCGAAAGAGAGTGAGTGAGAAGCAAGGAGAGAAATAAGGGACAGAAAGATAAGAAGCACAACAATAAATAATTACAACCTTGACATCGGCCTCTGCGTTGTAGTCGTTAAGCCACAGAACAATGTTTCAAACTGCCACTAGATAATCCACCTCCTGGACGACAACCAGAATCTGCCCGGAGCCAAACAGACCATAATTTCAGCTCTGGGCAGGTTGCCATGACGACAGCGGCGGGCTCACAATATCCCGCCACTTGGAGCGTTGTCAGCGAGTGTGTGTGTGTGTGTGTGTGTGTGTGTCCTGGACCTTATGAGGAACAATGCAATCCATCCATCCAGCTTGTTTGGTTTCCGCTTTGTCTTCAAATTCAGGGGGAAGTCTTCATTTGTCCCGGCTCTGACACTTCCCTCCATCTTCCTGGACGGCTCTTGAGTTGTCTGTCTAGTCTGTTGACCCTCCTCCCCTCCCCTCCCCTCCCTCCCTCCCCCTCCACCCTGAACACCATACTTTGCTGGAAGGCAGAGTTGTCACAGCGCTCGGAGTATCGACTCGGGAGTGCCACTGTTATTTTCCGGGGGATTAAGCAAGTTGTCAGTCTCACTGCATCGCTAAGCGCTGCCCATCACCAACGCCAAAAAATGATAGAGGGATGGCAGTGGAGGGGAAAAGGAGGGGGAGAGGAGACGGAGAGGAGGGGAAGAGAAGGGAGGAGATGGGGGGGGGGGGAGGGGAGGGGTGGAGAATTGGCTGATTGGAGTTTTAGTTTGGGCTCGGTCACACCAGGATCGGCCAAGTGAAATCTGTTCACATGCTGTGGCGAAAATGGAAACGATATAATGATTTGCTCATGCTGATGACATATGACACCGAAGAGGGTCAGTCCCACCCACTCCTCTCCTATGGGTGGAGCATCAGTGAGTCGTGTGAATTTGCAGAACAGAGTTGAGCAGAATTTATCTCTGTGCCGAGTGAAGGAGGTGAAGTAGCTTTGCAACCAGAAGCAAACTCAGGTCGCACACTGTTCCGATGAAATGAACATTTCTTGGTGGCAGAGCTGCTCTGTAAGCAGAGATAAACTCACTGGTTGAGTTAAACCTCAGTGGGCGGAGCCATAGAAGCAGTGTTGCCAACTTGGCGACATTGTCACTAGATTTAGTGACTTTTCAGAACCCCCTGGCGACTTCATTTCTGAAAAGCGACTAGCGACAAATCTGGCGACTTTTTCTGACCATGGGGAACAATGTTAAAGTGTTGAATCCCAAAGCATTTGTCAATAGATTGGTACAGCTGATGCTCTACTTGTTTGTCATCCAGAGAGATCTAATGATCACAGCGCTTCCCACACACAGCGTAGCCCCCCTCCCTCCACTGAAAGTGGAGACTATAGGTTATATATTGATATGCAAATTGGCATATGACGTCATCCGGCGACTTCTAGCAACTTTTTGAGCAGCCAATAGCTACTTTCCTTGGAAACAAGTTGGCAACACTGCATAGAAGCACAGTTGTTATGGCTACGTAATGTTAGTGTGAAGTCCAGTGAAAAAAGGCAAGAGGTAAGAGAGGAGGAAGCTAATATTATGAAGCCTAGCGCTCTTGCTAATAACATACAAAGTTATCTAGGTTAGCTAGTTAGCCTAGCTGACCTTCCAAGTTCAGACTAGCCATACCAGCCTATAGCTAAGTAAGCTAGTTAGCTAGCTGCTGACCTTCCAACATCATTGCCATTCATACTTTCATTCATATTTTGACCAGAGTTCCTTCTTTGCCATTCAAGTTTGCACTCTAAAAACTGTGGTTCTTTGACTCCGCCAGTATTGCCAACTCTTTTCCAAGTTACTAGAAGTCGCCAGATGATCTCATCAGCTAATTTGCATATTATTGCCTAATATGTATACACTACAGGCTTCTCTCTACACTGTGTATGGGTAGCATTGTGATCATCGGACCTCTTTGGATTAGACAAGCAAAATCAACATCAGCTAAGAAGCTAAGAGGGGCAAGAACAGAAGAGAGGAATGAAAGGAAGGGGGGATAGGGGAAGAGGTGAAGAATTGATGACACAAATAAATGTAAGAATGTGGTGACATGACACAAGAAAAGGAGAGGAGATGAGGAGAGGCTCTCAGCTACAAGAGGAGGAGGAGAGGAGGAAGAGAGGGGGTGGATGTGCAGCTTCAAACGGTCGCTCTCTTCACTGATTAACTGAGCTAGATAAGAGACCACACTCAGGCTCTGTCAGTCGAATCCAATTAAAACACACAAACACACACACACTCACACAATGATACACACATATGTCCAAAACGTAAGCTTTGGGGAAGAAGAAGTAAAAAATTGTTTAGAGTTTGCAGACTCAGAACAACACCACTCCACAGCAGCACCCCATTATACTGACACTTAACATGACTATCCACAGAACTTGAATGGGTAGAACAGTCATTCCACTGTTTGTTATGGTAATTTAGCTAGCACAGCAAAAAATGGTGACTATGGAATTTTAAGGGTTAGTTGCTACAGTTAGTTGCTACGGTGACAATGCAAGTCTGGGCATTAAGGCTGTAAAGTCTGTCACACTCGCTTGAGAACTGTACAGATTTGTCTGTTAGCAAACTGTCAAAACTCATCTGAAAGCTAACGTTAGTGAAGAGGCTAACGTAGCTTTATCAAAGTTTGCGCTTCTCTCTGTAGCTCTTCTAGTCAACATTAGCATCTTTTTGCGGAAGCTAGCCCAATGGTTCACATAAAAATGGCCGCCGCGTTCCGACCGTCTAGGAATGTTGATTTCATTCAAGTTCTGTGTGAGTATCACTGCATTGATGAAAACCTTGTATGCCATAAAACGTAAATTTCGGACCTTGTGTATATATATTTAAAAACACTGTATTATTTTTGGAAAGAAAAAATACCTCAAGTTCATCATCTAATATCTCTAAATATAGAGGATTCAGTCTGTAACTCTTTTGTCAAACAAAACCTTAACTTACCGACTATCCATACAAAATCTACTATAATAAATTGTTTTAATCTTGTACAGCCAATCACTTTATGAGAGTAGGTGTCACTTTTGTTAAAACTCTCAATTTGCACCCATGTATTTTAGAAATGACATTGTGTGATTGGGTTCATGAATGCAGATAAAGTTGCTCAGTATAGAGCAGTGATTCTCAACCTTTTTCACATCAAGGACCCCTAATTTAGTCCACATTAGGGACACGGACCTCCATTTGATGAGATTTTGTCTCTCAGACCCAAATCTGAGAATATTTTTATTGTTGGATATGATTTTCTCCAGAATCCCATGACTATCTGTGTTGTAGGTAGAGAGATAACAGTGAAAATAGTATTTTCTTCTAGATCCTCTAATTGTGTAAACTTCTTGTAAATGAAATAATGCTGAAGTTAACAATTCATCAGTTTGCTGGGGACCCCCTGCAACCCCCTCAAGGACCCCTGGTGGTCCCCGGACCCCACGTTGAGAACCACCGGTATAGAGGACCATGCATGTAAACCTTCATTTGTAAATAACAAATTGTCCCTTCCAGTCATACACACAGTAGCACAACCCATGAAAACAGTAAAATCCACCAGTATGTATGAACAGTAAAGCGAAGTGCAGAAGACATTCCACAGGAGCAGTTTTGAAATGCCATGTTGAGTTTCCCCTCCTTTTATACACCTGTGTTCCTGCCACCAGAAAGTAGCCTACTTCACTGTTTTAAATGAACAATGCAATAAAAGGCTGGAGTCAGCAGTGATCCTATATCTAGCCTCTTTCGGGCAGATAATTACCAGCAAAGCCTTGAAGAGCAACATTATCCAAAACATTCACCCTCTCCATGGAGTCTCAAGAGGAGAGAAAATCAGACTCAAGCATTCACACAAGCACTCAGAGGACATACACAGGCATGCACAGACACTAATGTAGACACACACACACATACAGGCTCCCTTTCACACACACACACACACACACACACACACACACACACACCCGTAATCATCCTTAAACCCTTTTTAAAAGAGTGCAGACCAGAAGCAGCGCCTGGGGTTAGATTCAGCACTCTGACACCCTCCATATAAATCTATTAGCAGATCCAGATCCAGCATCACTAACCACAGCAGCACTGCAGATATTTTGGGGCCTTTTCTCACATTCTGATACTTCACATTAATGCATTGGTGAAAACCTTGCATGTCCACTACTTTTATTTCAAAACTATATTCTTTTCGGAGAGAAAAATGACCTGAAGTTCATCATCCAATATCTAAAAAAAAATAGAGGATTCAGTCTATAAATGTGTTCCCCTTTTTGTCAAACAAGGACTTAACTTACTCAACATCCTTAGGAAAAATAAATTTAGTATATAAAATTATTTGTATGAATTTTGTGCTACTAGTCATTTCATAAGAGTAGGTGTCATTTTTATCAATAATTTCATAAAAGGTGTCACTTTTTAATTGATTAGTAATTGATCTAATTTTGGAACCAAAATCTCATGTTTTTTTAATGTTCCAATTTGTACACATGCATTTTATGGTATCAAAAAATGTGTTTTGAATGGGTTAATAATGAGTGCAGATGTCATAAAAATAGCTTGGTATATATTTTTCCCAAACTCTGATCTAAGAAAACCGTTCTGAATATTTGAAGATCTTATCGTTCATTTGATTTAACTTAACAGGCACTTTGACAGTCCCAAAAATGGAAACAGTTTCCAAATGAAGATCAATAGAAAAGATAAATCAAGTAATTTCCTTTATTCAATTTGAAGAATATTTGATTACTCTGCTGGGGTCTGGAGGATCCATTAGTCTCTGCTTACACCGGCGGCACCGCAGATAAAAATGTAACAGTGGGAAACGACTGCAACTGAATGCAAAAACATCAGATTAAAGGGAGAACTCAACTCGAATGGAGAGTTACCATGTGTTATTATGATGACCTGGAATGATCCTATTAGCATTTGTGAACTTTCCTTTTTTAAACCGTTATCCGGAGAGGGTTTGTTGTGCTTGCATCCTCCTTTTCAGCAGCGTCTGACACATGAAAAGTGAACAAATCTCTCCCAATGCTCAAAACCAGAGAAAAGAACATTATAATCTGTGATTTCGTACAAATTGTCTCTGTTGTTTCTGGCTATGGGTTTACTCATACAAATCCAAACTGTTCTGGGTCACAGGAATAACATGTTCTTATGTAATAATGTTCTTATGCCTTTGTGCGTCCATAGTATGTCTTGTACTTTCAATGTATGTAAGGTCCTGTTGTCCTTGTGCTTTGTGTTTGAATGTAGAACTCTGTAAGTTGTCAATGTGTTTCTGCATCAATGTCATCAAGACAAATTCCTGTACTCGGCAAAAAATGATTTCGATTTCGATAGCAGCCTCAAAAATGTCCCAATTTTGTAAGAAACTGTTTTATACAGATAAAGACAAATTCCATTTCATATTTAGCACTTGACAATTAAAGTGATTATCATTTAAAAGCTAAAATCCAGTGGTAATGTCTGTTAAGGCCACTTTAACTCTGTCTAGATGAGTGCAGAAACTTCAGAGTGTGGTTTAGATGAAGATTAAACCCGCTGACATTATAAACCCACTGGGACAGACTGAACCATGCGCCAACTGTCCTGTTGATACGGATCGCACTGGGATAAAGAGGCAAACAGGAAACTATTTTGTGCATAAGAGGATAAGAGCCCCTGTCCTATTTTGCTGAAATGGGAAAGCTATTTGGCACTTAAGAGCTCCTTTCTCTAATGTGGTGGATTGCAACAACAATTTTCAGCTAAATTCAAAAGCATAACCGTATCTATATTCTGGGAGCTGTAGAGTAGATGAGTGCCTCGAGTCAAATCAATGTTGTTGCGGGTGATTTTCACATAAAATGTTGCTTATAAAAAGAATATAGGTGCAGGTATACAAACTACTTGAGAAGTAGTAAAAAGTTTGTAATGTTTTGGCTAGAGGCATAATCACTAACTGCACTTTGATGCCAAGTTACTGTATATTTTGTACACTTTATGATACAATAAATATATTGTATCATATTATAACATGCTGCACAAAACCACACTATACCATATCATATTGTATTGTACAGTACCCAGTGGTGGAAAAAGTACTCAAATCCTTTAAGTAAAAGTAGCAATACCATAATGGAAAAATACTTCATTAAAAGTAAAAGTTCTGCATTCAAAAGTTTACTTAAGTAAAAGTGTATTAGCAGTAAACTGTACATAAGTATCAAAAGTAAAAGTACTCATTCTGAAGAACAGTCAGTTTCAGAGTGTTAAATTATTGATGCATTAAAGAAGTATTTTAATGTCAGTCTAACTGCTCCATACACTGTTGGGGAGTTTAAACTCGGATAATGCAACATATTTTATGAGCTTACCGTATGTTTTGCGTGTAAATCCTTAACTAGTAACTCCAGCCGTCAGATAAATGTAGTGGAGTAAAAAGTACAAGATTTCCCTCTGAAATGTAGTGGAGTAGAAGTATAAAGTCCCACAAAATGGAATACTCAAGTAAAGTGCCAGTACCTCAAAATTGTACTTAAGTACAGTACTTGAGTAAATGTACTTGATTACCTTCATGCAACCTCTGACCGAACCATACCATATTATGGTATGTATATTATGGCAATTATATAATGGTATGTTCCATAATATAATCTCTATTTCATTCACAGGGAAAGTAAAAGTTGCAGGTCTACAATAAAATTCTAGCTTTAGGGTGATTTACTGGGTCAGTCATGAGTCGATAGAAGCAATAAGCAATTTGCAATTGGAGTATCAGCCAAGAAGCAATAACAAGCTTGGCGTCTGCATGTTACAGTTGTGTCGTCTTTACGACTGTGATGCAGGATATAAGCATAAAACAGTGAGGCGGTAGAGTGACTACACAGTCAGTGAGGTGCTGAACTCCCCACCGCTGCATTGCTTCATTCCAAAACGAGATAGCCATCATTTAAAAAAAAAATTTACCAGCTCTGACAAAATGCTGATTAAAGTAAACCTCACTATTGTAGCTGCAATAGTACTTAATAGTATTGGAATTACTCAACCAATTGCCTTTTAATGGATGTAATCACTTATATTTTTGAAATATTCAGCCACGAACATCATCATAAACTTTTTCCCAAATGGCTACATAGCAATCTAGCATTTTGGAATGAAACCCTTGCACTAAAATGTGTGGGATTTTTGTTGTCGTTCAAAGTCACAGATTGGGGCTTTAAAACCATTCAATTTCTTTTATTGCCATGCGGTGGAGAGTGTGGGATGTGGGAGAGCTTGACTCAAGCCGTACAGTGGCCTATTAGAGTAAAGCTGTTCAGTTGAGTTTGCAGTATTAGAGTTTAATGGAGCCCTCGGCGTATAACGTCTGGTGTAGTTCTAATGTAAAATGACTGTAGAGATAATAGAGAGAGAGAGAGAGGAGAGAGAGCGACACACCGAGAGAGGAGGAAAAAGAGAGGAAGGCATTAGAGGAGGAGGGACTGAAGAAATTGAATGAGAGAATGGGACGAGTTTCGTGGAGCCCCAGTGCATAATAAAGTACATCAACGTGACAAAGAGGCTTTGCAATTATTATTTTTTTTGGCTTTGTTAGCTAGCTAACTAGCAACTGCTAGCCACTGCTAATGCTAGCTTCTGCTAGATATGTTAGCTAGTGCACAAATAAGACAGTAATAGTTAGCTGACCAGAGACTATGGTTAGCTAGCTAACAAGTATTATATTATCTAAACACAAAATCACTCACTCACTCACTTAGTTTCAGTCAAAACAGCACAGAAATTAACCATGTCTATCGAATTCTGTTTGGACAGACAAGTTGTTAGTTTAGAAAGAGCTGCCTGACAGCTGTGGACCTCCAATATGGCCGCCAGACAGCGTTCTACATCACCTGAAACCCTGCTGTATACAGAGAAAGGTGGATTGACAGACAGGCAAACAGATGGAAAGAGAAAGAAGAATGGAGGGAAAGTTAGAGAGAAATGCGTGAGGGAGCAGCAGAGTTAGAGAGAGATGGAGATAGAGAGAGAGAGGGGAGGAGAGGGGGACTGTGAGAGAGAGAGAGAGACAGAGAGAGGAGAGGAGAGGAGAGAAGGGGGACTGAGAGAGAGAGAGAGGAGAGGAGACAGAGCTGCACTTCATCATCACCTGTCCCAAATATAACCAAATTAGAAATTACTATTACCCAAAAATTGAACAGATCCACCCAAATTTCAGAAGCCTCCCTGACATCAGAAGACTAGCCATCCTACTGGGAGAGGAGAAGAAAAGCTGCACACACACACACACACACACACACACACACACACACACACACACACACACATACACACACTTCAAACCAGTCCCGGAATGAGGTTTTTTTTTGTCCTTTTACATTTGTATATAATTGATGGTACAATTGTAGTAACAGTAGTAATGGTGTAATGTTTTTATTTTACTTGTTTCACACTGTTCATATTGTTCATATTGTTATACACATGTAATACGCTTTGGCAATACAAATGTGTACATTTTGTCATGCCAATAATGCACCATTGAATTGAATTGAGAGAGATCCAATAAAGCAGCCAAGAAGGAGAAGGGGAGGTAGAGAGAGACCACATTAGATTTTAATGAAGCCCTCAGAGAGAGAGAGAGAGAGAGAGAGAGAGAGAGAGAGAGAGAGAGAGAGAGAGAACCAAAGAGAGAGAACCAGAGAGAGGAAGGGAATGAAGAGAAAAGACGAGGAGGAATGGAGAGAGAAGGAGACTGTGTGTGTGTGCGTGTGTGTGTGTGTGTGAGAGAGAGAGAGAGAGAATGTGACAGATGTGTACCCCAGGCCCCATGTTACACACACACACTCCAACAACCTGTACCTGTATGCCACTGCTGCATGTAAAGCAGTCATTCACATTCAAGCCACTGCTGAAGCTATGACCCTGAGGGTGTGTGTGTGTGTGTGTGTGTGTGTGTGTGTTTGTGTGTGTATGCATGCATATGAATGTGTGTGAATGGGCCTGTGTGTCTGTGTGTGTTTTACAAAAGTTGATTGCAATTTATGATTGACAGATTACTCCGGGCAAGGGCGGACACACACACACACACACACACACACACACACACACACACACATACTAATTAACCAATAAACCAATATATACTTCTATGCCCCTTATCTGATTAGAAACTATGGATCTATTAATAGTAGGAGTCATGCCAGAAGAGAGAGAGAGAGAGTGAGAGAGAGAGAGAGACAGAGAGAGAGTGACAGAGAGAGAGAGAGAGAGAGAGAGAGATGCCTCTCAGCGTTTTGAGAGAATAGAGGAATAACAATACAGAGAATTACAAAAACAGAGGGAGAAAGAAGGAATAGAGAAAGCGAGAGAGAGAATCAAGAGGGAACAGAAAGAAAAAGAGATAGAATAGAATAGAGGAGAGATAGAGAGGAAGGAAGGAGGATGCAATGGAGGAAAAGATGAAAATGGTTTGAAGATGAGTCCGTCCTTCAACTAGAGGAACCGGGTTCAAGCATCAGTGTCAGTGAGCGTCTTCCCTGCTGAAGTGTCCTTGAGCAAGACAGTAAATCCATACCGGCTCCAGATTGGATCAATAGAGTATCACAAAAAAAAACATAGAATGAAGCCAAAAACACTCAAATACAGCCATTGGTGTATTATTAGGCAGTGAGAGATCGTAAGATAATCAAATGCCTGACAGCAAGAGATGCAGTCCCCCGTCAACCGATTGCCAAGGGCTTTTATTGTGAAAAAACAAAATAAAACAGAACAGAAACTAGACAAGAAACAAGCTAAAAGAACTCCCGTCTTCTTGTTGTTTTTAACTTGTCCGGTTCCCCTCTGGACACAACAAGCTCGCAGTTAGCAGTTATGTTTCGTTTGAGTGATGTCAAATCAAGTTCATTTATTGAATGTTTTTTTTTAAAAAGCCTTTTTTCACTTTATTGGGCAGTTTACAGTGGATAGAGGCAGGAAAGATTTAAAGAGCGGAGGTTTGAGGGTCGTGGATCCCGACGCAGCCTTGTACACCAGCAACAGGGTTTTGAATTTTGATTGTTTTGAAGATCGATAGCATTGAAAATTTGCAGTTTTCCAGCTTTCTGCGTACTTGCGAGGCATCTGGGCTGTGAAATGTTGAAAATAAGGGTTTGTGGTGTTTTAAATAAACATTGTATGGTCAAAACCTCAGCTTGGTGTTTGTGGTTTCATAATGGGCTTAGAAATTTTGACGTAAATATCAATTGTTGCATTCTGCAAGAAACCACCATTTTTCATTAGCAGGTTAGCTTTCATGTGGTTGTATCCCCTCTCATATGCTAGAATCTGGAAAATGGGAGAAGTATAGAACAAAGGGTGTACAGTAATTAGGTTTCTGTAAGATGTGTGAAATGGGTGAGCACATTTTGATAATAAGTTTTCTCAAATAGAAACATTGTACATTGTTTACCCAGAGTGAATGATTTATCCTCCAATTCTTTACATACTCTAGCTATTTGGTAATGTATCCTATTATCTGCTATTAAAACTAATGTATTAATGTTATGATTTAATATTATTCTTTATTTTGATCATGTATTCTATTTATTATTATGTATTTATTATTCTTTAATCGTGTCTTACTTAGTTATTATGCTTTGTTATTCTTGTTTTATTATTTGTATATAAATCTGTCAAAAATGCAAATAAAAAAAAAAAGAAAACATATGCTAGAATCGGCAGCACGGACCTTTAAAAGTGTCTTGCAGGAGGAAATAGAGCCATCCCACAAAAAAAACATGACAAGAGTGTATGTGTCACTGTGAATTTGCACAAACAAAAAACTGTGTGACAGATAGCTGCAGACAGCCCGAACGTTCCCATTACGGCAACTTTGTCACTGTCAAAAAGATAATATGTTTGCTTAGACACTTACATGTAATAACAACGACCAAAATTATGTTTGATCTGTCACCGCCGCCTTCTTGCAAACAAGGAAACGTGGGCAATGAGATTTCAAATGATTTGACAGCGAGCATAAAAGACGGCGCGCTCGCATCCGGGACTGACGGGTCTGCCTCCGAAACTGTGTTTTGGGGAAAAATGCGAGTGACTGTCTTGAGTTGCGCGTAACAAAGAAAAAAAAAAAAACCCCAAAAAACAAGAGGAGTGTGTTGTGTGTGATATATCGAATCCTGAGTCACCGCGTTTGACAGCCGCATCATTAGAAAAAAAAATAGCGGGAGGGGGAAGGCTGTAAAACGCACTGCTGTGAAGGCTATTAAGGGCTGAGAGGAGACTGCAGAGATATGATGGAGAGACGGAGAGAGGGAAGAGAGAGAGAGAGAGAGTTTGAAGGAAAGAGCGGTGACAAGACAAAAAGTGAAAAGAACAAGATTTGATGGTGACACGCGCCGACAACTCCGAGAGAGACGACACATTACTCCGAAAGAGATATACACACACACGCGTACAAGCACATGCACACATACAGTATTAGTCTGCATGTAAACACACACACACACACACACACACTCACACACACACACACACGCCAATCACCTCACACTGAGCTTGCCAGGCAAAGAGAGAAAGAGCCGTCAACGCACAGCTGAAGATGCCCAGAGGAAGAACGAGAGAGAGAAAGAGAGGAAGAGGTAGAGATATGTGAAGAAAGGGAGAGAGAGAGAGAGAGGGAGAGAGAGAGTAAGAAAAAGGGAGAGAAAAGGGCAGGGAGTCAGAGTAGGAGTTTGCGATTGGTGGAGAGAGAAAGAGACAGATAACTTGGGGCAAGGGCGTGTGGCTGAAGGAGACACACACACACACACACACACACACACACACACACACACACACACACCTATACCTCTTCCCTCATTAGGACCTAACGTCCCACGAACAGCGGGAATCACGCCCGAGGAGGAAACAGGTAAAAAAAAATAAATAAATAAAAAGCACACACATTCCTCTATCTTCCAATTAGACTCACAAAACCAAATTCCACCACATCTTCCACATGAGCTGAATAATGAATCATTTTAATAAAACATCAGCGCGCGGGACGCTCGGCGGGGCCCCGGAACTTTTTCCCTCGGACCCGCCGGGAGGAAAGTTTGGCAGCGTGAGGAGGAGGAGGAGGAGGAGAAGCGAGGAAGAGCCCGACGTTAATGAAGGGCAATATGGTAAATCTGACATTTTGCCTAAACGACTAAATGTAGGGAAACAAATCCCCCGGTGGAGAAAAGCTCTCTGCAGGCGCACTTGGAGACTTGAACTTTTGGTTTCGTTTAGTTTGGTTAGTACTCACTTATTAGTGTGTGTGTGTGTGTGTGTGTGTGTGTGTGTGTGTGTGTGTGTGTTTCTGCACACACACACCAGTGAATTTGTGTGTGTGCTTACAAAGAGGAGATCATTACCGGTGAGCTATTCACACACAAAAAAAAAAGACGAAAATACAATACTTGTTAATAAGATCATGACTCATTTGTTCCCGCATTTTGGTAGCTTCCATATGCGCGCACACACACACACACACACACACACACACACACACACACGGAGAGGCAGTCTGTCCCGCTCCTATCTGTGATATTTATGGAGCGGAGGTGTCACTCTAAGGGCGTTTAATGGCGACGATGTGTTCTTGAGCTGACAGTTTCGCTTTAGCGATCGGCTGACAGGGAACGGGACGAGCTTTTAGGGCGGCACACACCTCATATGTCCACACACACACACACACACACACACACACTCTGACTGAGAACACACACCCACTGAAAAAGGCCGTGCCATGTAACATATGGTCTGTCATCCATCAGCATCTTGTGCACTCATGGATTTGACACACGCTATCCTAAACACACACACACACACACACACACATCCCATTCACACTCCTGTGAACCGTATGGCGCCACCAATCATGACACCTAAAGTCATGAAGCAGAGATTTAGGGGTGAGCAAGTGAAAGAAAGAAGAGGAGAGGGAGCGAGATGGAGATAAAGAAAGAAACAGGGAGAGAGAGAGAGAGACAGAGAGAGAGAGAGAGAGGGAATGTGATAATTGACAGATTGGATGAGGGGGTGAAGGGAGTGTGTGGACCCTTAACCATACATTAGGAGTAATGATAGCTCCGAGGAGGCGCGAGGTGCAGCGGAGCGGGAGTCACGCAGAGGGAAGGAGGGATAATAGATGGAGGGAATGTGAAAAGGGAAAGGCGGAGAGAGGACACCGAGGAGACACGTCCGCTCTAATGTGTTTGAGACGGCGGGCTAACAGGGTTTGTGGTGTGTGTGTGTGTGTGTACGTGCACATATGCGTGTGTATTGTGCTTCTCTTCTTGTTAGGGAAAAAAATGCTGTCTCAAGGTTAGAAAGATGAGCACATTTTCCACTTCTTCACTTCTATAAGGAGTCTACTTTTAGGGCTAGGGTTACATTTTTGGACAAGGTTAGGGTAAAAGTTACAGGAATACACCAAGTTTTGGGGAGATTGGCCCTTTGGTCAACTTTTACCTGTTAAGTGATGACAACATAGACACCAAAATCATCCATGTGTCCCCAGTAGATCATTCACTCTGCTGCTCCATGCTAACACTTTAGCATCCACTGTTGTTGAGTGATATCCAGAGTAAGGAGACTGAGCTTTTAGTAATAAAAAAATGTTAGGGGTTTTATTATATGGCCTGCTGATTCATAAAGTAAAACAAATAAATATCAATAACTCAATAATAATATAATATAGGTGAGTTTATTTTTAGAACTATTTCAGGAGACCGACCATGTATTCATCTGCTGCAAGGTATTTTTTAGCTGTACACCACATTCGTTGCCTATGGAAACAGGCAAAGTAGTCCTTGGTACTCTAGTTCAAAACAGTTATTTTAATATCATATTTCATGTACATTTTTACTAAACTCCTACACAAACTTGGCCGCGTTTAACTTTTAGATTAGCCTACTTGCCTTCAAGCTACAGCTGCTACAAGTTTTCATTTTCTTTTTAATTAACACTAGTCACACGCTATCACTCAACATAGTGTATGCTGAAGTGTTAGCATGAAGCACCAGAGTCAGCGATCGACTGAGAGCACAGGGTTGATTTGTCTGTTTTCATCCCTTAATGGGTAATTTGACCAGCTGACCTTATTCCCATGGTACCATGTCGAGCACTTGGAATGGGAAACTACCTGGAAGATTGGTATTTAAACTGGTGAGGGCTTACACCTAGCAGTTATCAAATGAGATAGCAATCTTAGAACAACCAGTAGGCTACAACGACTGCTTGAATTTATCAGGAAAGTTAGCTAACTTACTAGCTAGTTAGCTAGCTACCTTGGCTAGATTATGGTAGCTAGCTATAGTGGGACAAATACAGTATATCACCTTAAAATGCATCTTGATACACACAGTAGCACAGAGCAGGCTGTGATGCAAGTTCAAAATGGCTGCTGTGGGAATCTATGGGGGGACAATCTCCCAAAAACTTGGCGTAGCTTATTCCTTTAAGGTCGGGCAGGTGTTTGTGAAGGCTGTGGTTAGTTGTGAGGGAATGAATGCATTCAGTGTATTCAGCCTTCACAAACATGGTATACATGGTATACAAATGTGTGTGTGTGTGTGTGTGTGTTTGTGTAGAAACCTAGAGTCAGGGAAACAAAATGACAGGTAAACTAAAGGACAAGGTACATCACAGACACCTGAGTGTGTTTTGTTTATCAGTGTGTCTGACAAGGAGAAATTTTACTGCTTTTGAAATGGGCTAAAAGGACCTGGAATTGTTCTCTCTCTCTCTCTCTCTCTCTCTCTCTCTCTCTCTCTCTCTTTCTCTCTCTTTCTGTGTGTGCGTGTGCGTGTGTGTGTGTGTGTATGTGTTATGACCGATACAGGTGAGAGGTGGGTGAAGGGGAGAGCACCCAGGGCGACCATTATGCCAGCAGTTAGGCCGAGGGCAGAGGCACTTAACTTGGAAATGTAGAAGATATTTACAATACAGCAGAGAACGCAGAGACAGAAAAGAGAGAAAGAGAAGAAGAAAAACAGAGATAGAGATGGAGAGAGGGAGAGAGAGAGACCTATTTTTAGGATAACTTCTCATTTATGTGACATGCATTACTTCATTGTCATTGTACTGCATCAAACATATATAAAATATTCAGGTGGGTTGAACCTGCTTTCCCTCTTTTGACGGCAGAAAAAAATAAATTCCACTGGAATGAACAACAACAGAAAAAACACACACATCCCAATCCTCAGTCCCAGGTGCTGCACAAGGAAAAAATGAAAATCAAAGCAAACAATAAAGTCTGCACACTGTCTATTGCTCTCACTGTGTATTTTATTGTATGTGTGATGATGTATGTATGATATTTTATTGACTTTCTAATCCCTATTTCTCTTGTTGAAAAGCACTTTGTAACTTGGTTTTGAAAAGTGCTATATACAGTAAATAAAGTTTATTATTATTTATTATTATTTTATTAACACATACACTGCTGTGACATCACTCTCTCCATGGAAAGGAGACACAATGTCAGATGTGGCAGGAATAATATTATGTACATGCAAAACTATAAGATTTAGGAAGGCAGGTGATGTGGACACACACTCTACACACACACACACACACACACACACACACACACTTCATAAGGGCATGTCACCCCCCATTATCTTCCGCTCCTCCTCTTCCGCCCATCTTCTCATACAACCTCTTAATCTCAAGGTTAATCTTTACTTCTCTCTCTCTCTCTCTCTCTCTCTCTCTCTCACCCCATCCCTTCCTCCACACCTCCTCTCCCCTCCCCTCATCTGTCCACTACTCCTGCTTCCGCTTCTCTTTGTCTCTTTCGATTTTCTCTCTCGCTCACCCTGCCCCACAGCTCTCCTCTTTCATCCTCTTCTCTCTCTCTCTCCTTTTTGTCCCTTTTAAATCCTTCATGCCGTCCTCATCTGCTTCCTCCTCTTGTTTCTTCCCTCGGCGGACGGGACATGGCACTGATACTCGGGGTTTGATGGACTCGCGTTGCCAGGCCTTCCTCTTCACCTCACTGCACTTTGGTTTTGGTGCTGTGCCAGCAGCAGCAGAAAACTCGGTCTGAAGCCAGTGTCAAGTGGGAGAGCAGAAAACAAAAATCACAGCGCGTGTGTGTAATTTGTCAGGCGGTACACAGTTCAAAGCTTCGGGGTTAATGGGCGTCGTCCTGTGTGTGCGGTAGCTAGTTTGCAGCCGTGTTGGACAGGTATTTGGTAGGAATGTGTGTAAGAAATAACGGGAAAAAGTCGTTTCCTTCTTTCTTCCTCATTAGCTGGGTTTCCATCCAAATATTTGAATCCAAATTAGAAAAGCTGAATGGAAATGGGCTAATTACATATTCAGTAGAATACACAATATTGCAAAAAAAAAAAAAAAGTTTTTACGCTTGTTTAAAAGGGGGACATGTGTTTGTCGATGAAGAAATTGTGCAATAGAGACACATCTGTCAAATAAACAAGGATGTGAGCTTGGCAGGATTAGCCTGACAAATGGTTCAATCTCACTGCAAAACAGTTCAAAAGTGTCTCTTCAAGCAAAAGTTTGTTATTTAGGAACAGAGAACAAAGCTTATATTCCTTTGAACTAGCTATGAAATAAAGGCTTTTAAAAATTTTGCCTGAAGAATGCCATGGACCTCCGCCAAGGAGTTTAATTCTGCCAAGGAGGTTCTGTTTGTGAGTTTGTCTGTCTGTCAGCAGGATATCTCAAAACTGTATGAATGGATTGCCATTCAATTTGGTGGACAGATAGGCCTCGGGCCAATGCACAATTGATTCAATTTTGGTGCTGATCTGGATCTGGGATGTCTGCCATTAGACGATGACATTTTTAGCCATAACTATGAAACTAACAGAGATAGAGAGTTGATTCCAAATCCTAAGGCTATGTTTACAGAGTAAAAAAAAAATAATTCAACATAACATTTAAGTGATAGGAATGTCTTTGGGTGTAATGGCAGGTTGGAGATTTGTTCTGCATTGGTGGAGGTTTGAGACTCTCTGACTGCCGGCTAGTTTCATTAAGCTAAAACCCCAAGACAAAGAGCAGCTTCAACAAGTGCCGTCAGACTCCAAAACCCAATAAGAAACACTTTCTGTTTCTATCTCTTTGAGTTCAAAAGTGGCGTTTGACGTCCTGAAATGTCTGCAATCTGACGACCAGAAACGTCGTACCTGCTGCTGTTCTCATGTGTAAGGCACTCATTGTGGTTTATGGCCATTAGTTGGTGCATTAGAATATCCCCAAGTGTGCGTCTTTGTTTTCATCTTTAGATGAAAGCAGAAATGTAGCCGACGTTATCTGACACTCGATGCCCAATACTGATCAATATTTGAAAGACTCTCTGAAAGACGTTCAGGAAGCTTATTTATTCAACCCAGCTTCATCCCAGCTGATGGAAATGCAGCGAATTTGCATTTCATTTTTTGCAAAATTTCAGATGTTTTTCCAACTTACAATTCACTCGACAGTTGGATGGAAACAGAGCTGCTGCCTCTTTCCTACAGCTGTGACTGAAGTGTTTGAGACAATGTTACAGAGTGTGTGTGTGTGTGTGCGTGTGTGTGTGTGGTTATTTGGCTGCATAGCAAGCAGAGAAGGAAATATCTCTGAAATGATGGGCTAAAAGGGATTGGTGTGTGTGTGTGTGTGTGTGTGTGTGTGTGTGTGTCTCATGCTGTCTCTTCATTTAAATAACTGACAATTGGTGTCAGCAAACACAGGTTTAACACAGAGGGAGGTTACTTCCATACTGAGAGTGGTGTGTGTGTGTGTGTGTGTGAGAGAGAGAGAGAGAGAGAGAGAGAGAGAGAGTTTGTTTAGCTTTATTTTTCAGGGAAAGTTGTGTTTATCATGCTTTCTCTTTTTCAGCAACATTATGCTTCACATTCACAGATGTATAGTTGTTCAAAACTGGGAGCCGCTACAACCAGCAGCAATTTCTGGATAGGTGCCTTGCTCAATGGCACCTCAACAGTAGCTGCTATGGGTGAGAGTATTACCCATTCACTTCCCCTATCCAAAATTTCACATGTAATTTGGAGTTTTGTGGGGATTTGAACCAGCGACCTTCTGGACACAAGCCTTTTCTCTAGCTTTTAGGGTACTCCTTAGGGGTGTGTGTGTGTGTGTGTGTGTGTTGGAATAACTTCCTAGTGGGAGGGATGCAGGTGGGGCTAGAGAGGATGAATTTCTAGGATAAAGGAAGAGAGGAAGAGTATGAGACAGAGTGTGTGAGTGAATGTATGTTGTCTTGATGTCTGTCTCCCTCTTTTCCTCCAAGAAAAAGATGTCTTTCCTCTCATCTTTTCTCATCTATTCCTCTCCTCTTTTCACTCCCTGCCCTCTGCTCTTTTTCCCTTTCGTCTTCCCTCTTCCCTCTCCTCTCCTCTATTATCTTTTAAGCCCACACAAACACACCGGCTGTGGCCTCACATGTTGAAATTCACGATGGGTTTCTCCTCTGCTGTTTTATCTGTATTTGCCGGATTTATTTCCCTCTTTAAAGCCCCTTTGTAACAAATGGGTTTTGTTAAAATGTCTCTCTCTTCTCTCTCTCTCTCATGTGTGTCTCCGCTCCCTCTGAGCGACACCGCATGCCAGAGTGTGAATTCAAATTAGTTGCCGGCCGATCGCTTGTCATACAACTCCAGTCTTGAGCCGAAGTGAGGGATCAAAGTCCTCCAGGCCGGATCCCGCTGTTACAACAGGTTTAGCTTGCTGGGCTGCATGCTCCTCTTCTTCTCTTCCCTCCTTTCGGTCCTTCAGTATTCTTATCCCGTCTGACCGCCAGCCTCCAGTCTGACGGCTGGAGGAGTCACATGACCTCACCTGCTTTCTGCAGTTTGCATCACATGAAGGAAAACCATGCACACACACACACACACACACACACTAACACACGTAGAAAGTCTCACCTCATACCTGAAAATCTCTCATATATGTATTTTCTTTGCGGTAAACCTGTTTTGTTAAAGTCACTTCATGAATATCTGTCCGACTTGAGGATCCCAATGATTAAAAAGGGGTGATGCAAGGTTGAATTCTTTAACACTGATCACTCTTGTTCATCCCTTTGCGCACTGAGAATAAATTAGATGAGATTAGATTGTTTATTAGCCACACAACAAAGGCGGGTGGAGTTTGTTGTCGGCACAGCATGATTAAGTAGCTCTGGCATCGCACATAAATACATAAATAGGTTGGGAAGAAGCTCTTCTTGAAGCGGGATGTTGTGGTGGATAGTGACCTGTAGCACTTCAAAGAGCTCTTTCTCTGCTTGCTTGGTTTGTTAGATGTGTAGCGATTCAGCTGGGAGGAGGGAGGTGCTAATGATTTTGGTCATCTTGCTGACGATCCGCAGAAGTGTTTTTGTTTGTGTGACTGTCTGAACTGCTGTACCAGACTGTAATTGAGACACTATAGGTGTTGTTGAATAGAATAGAATAGATTAGAATAGAATAGCATGGAGACTTTGTAGATGCAGCTGTATGAAAATAATGGCTAAATCTATAACAACCAGGCAAGAAAAAGAGATACCTGAAAATGTCCGTTGTGGTGTGGCTATATAGGTGAATTAATGTTAGAAGTGAAAGTGAATGGTCTGACGAGGTAGATTTGTTTCTAAATTTAGGTTAATGTGACACAAAACTGGCTTGTTTTCATCCCTAGTCTCTACTCCAAAAACATTAAGTTGTAGCTTGAGAAGAGTCAGCTCTAACCAGCTAGCTTACAGCCAGCAGGCTAATTTAGCAAAGCAACCAATGTTAATGTTAACATGTAACTACTAGCCACTAGGCTACTAATGCTGCTACTAGATACATTAGCTAGTGTGCTAATCAAATGTGTTCACAACAGGACAGTGATGGTTAGCTGACCAGATACTATGGTTAGCTAGCTAACAAGCTGACATTATGAACCAATCAAGTGATGAAATGATCAATTCCCTGTCAAAAAACAGCATAGAAATAAACCATGTCTTTTGAAGTATCTTTAGAAACACAGTCAGGTGTTCTGAGCCTCTATTGTCCAAGAGCTGAGGTCTTCCAATATGGCCGCCAAAGGGTGCGTTACATCAATGGAAACCCCTCTATAGAATAGAATAGTTTATAATTTGCTACAGTAAAATAACTCTGTTCCCAGTGCGGCTTTTTCAGCCGTAACTTTGTTTTTGACTCTGTGTGCAGAGCTGAATCATATCTTGTTATTTTCAAAACTCGTATTTGTCAGAGAAATCCAGATTACTGCAGTGCCACTTTGTCTCCGCAGGGCTTATATGGTGCAAAAAAAAACCCAGCATGCTTCAGCAACACCTAGCTGTGTGTGTGTATATGGTTGGAAGGCATGTCTCAAGAAATTTGCTCTGGTAAACGAAGGGAGAGGAGGAAGAGGAGGAGGAGGAGGAGGAGGAAGAAGGATGACAGAATTGGGAAGAGCGCAGGATGTTCACTGGTTTCAATACTGTGACTGCATGCAAACACAAGCAGGCATACACACGCATAAATACAGACAGACACAGATACACACAAACACTATTGTGTCATTTGTTCATACACACTTGCTACTGCCTTGACACACTTCACAAACACACACATATCCAGACACACACATTAATTCAGACACACACACACACACACACACACAAGCAAATACACACACATACAGATGCAAACACTATATCTTGTATTTGTGCACTTGCTACTGCCATGACAGACATCACAATGCCCACTCACATTCAAGCACAGATAGAAAGCTGAACATACCCATGCACACTCCAACACACACACACACACACACACACACACACGCTGGCAGAGTGAATAGAGTGTGTGGGCAGTGACAGGCGTGCTGCAGCACACTGGGACGAGGCGAGGGAAAAGGAAGGGGTGTGTTCCAAAAGCCAATGAGAGCTGACAAGTCCCCCCACAGGCTGTCAACGTCCCGACCAACCCAACACAGCAGACTGCTCTGAGTGTGTGTTTGTGTGTGTGTGTGTGTGTGTGTGTGTGTCAGAGAGAAAGAGAGAGGCAGAAACCGAGCGAGACAGGGAGAGAGGAGAAAAACTAGGAGTCGGAAACAGGGATGAAATATCGATGGTTTTAGGCGAAAACAATAAAGTGAGAAAGAGCAAAAGATTGTCTGACTGTTGCTCCCTGAGGAAAAACACTTAAAGGTTCTGCGTGTGGCAATTTAACATCAGTAAACCGTTGCCACATTAATTTTGAGACATCGGTGTAATTACCAGAAACAAAAGAACACAGCTGAGAAGACTGGCAGACTCTACACTGCATGTTACATTGTGTGACACCGGGGCGGATTTCACTCTGCTTTACAAGGGGAAATTTAAGAGAAATTGCTTTACATGACTACGCATTGTCAAACTCAAACCTCCTTGCAGACGCTATGAAGTTACAGTTCAGATTTTCGACTGTTAGTGTTGTATGTCTATCACCACAAACTATCATTTCACTTGAAAATACATAAAAACCTACTACAGTACTTCTTTGATGCCGTCTATGCAGAAAATGTCAAACTCTGGCAATCAAATATGTTAATTATGCCTGGCGTACCGGCAAAAATACACACCTGCATGTACATGATGTAAGGCTTTAATTCATCCGATCCACCAAACTGCTCCTATTTCAATTAAATCTCAACTTTTAGCAGTGGTTCACACTGTTTGCTACCCGCGCTCCATGGTGCATTTTGGCTGGAAGAGGATTGAGGGAATAACAGGCGAACCAATTCTTAAAGTGGATTGGTGGATTATATGTAAGTTGAATTGAAGAGTGGCTTCTAAAGATTCAGAATAGGTCTTGAGTCGTATTTTATTGGGGTATTTACTGTACTTTTACTGTGCCGATAAGCAAAGTATAAAACTGTCAGTGTCACATTTTTTTTATTTAAATATTTTTTGTTGGCACAAGAATATAATACAAAAGTAAAATTATAAAAGAACAGGTATTTTCTATTTTCCACAACACTATCATCCCAGACCTACTTTCCCTCAAATCAGGGCTCCTATGAGCTCACTAGATAATTCCCACCCCACACTCTTGACACAGTTATAGAAAAAAAAATCCTAATAATACAGACACATAAACAAACACTAGAAAAGAAGAGTTAGTAGTTGCTGACATTCAGGCCGTCGCTCTGGACTACTGAAGATCAGAAGCTCAGGAGATAAAGCCGGCAGACAGAGCCTTCGTATGCACACAGACACAGAGATCTGATACGGGGGCCGTGTGGCAGACAGGCAGCAAGACCCGCGCTCAATGCAGGCAGACACAAGATCCACCACTACTGTGACACCCTACCAGGGGGGAGCCGATCAACATAATTGATCAATGGTCTCCAATGAGAGTAAAATCTATCGGAGGAACCTCTCAGTGTAAATTTAATTTTCTCCAGTTTTAGGAGAGACAGAGTATCGAGCAGACAAGATTTGAATGAAGGTGGCAGGGTGGACTTCCATAGAAGGAGAATTTTCCTACGGGCAATCAAGGAGGTGAATGCGATAACATTGGTTTGGATATTTGTTGTAGTGACTTCGTCTGGAGGTCTACTGAAGATAGCTGCATGAGGGGATGGAGGGACTTTAATTCTTAAAATTTCTGAGACCGCATCAAAAAATGATTGCAAGAATCGAGTCAATTTGGGCCACGACCAGAACATGTGAGTCAAATCACAGGGGGCTTGTGAGCATCTATGACATCTATCATCTAGTCTGTCTGGGTAAAATCTGGAAAGTTTAGCCTTGCTATAATGGAGTCTATGAAGTACCTTTGAACTGTATAAGGCTAAGCCTAGCGCAGCTGGAGGATGAGTTGACAGCTCTTAGGGCTTCCTCCCAGAAATCATCAGAGAAGGTAATCTGCAGTTCATTCTCCCAATCGGCTCTAATCTTGTTAATGACAGACTCATCCGCTGGGTATAAGAGGCCATAAAAGTAGGAGACATGACCCTTGGGTAAGGTTCTGGCTCTAAGTACAAAATCTACGCCCTTGGGGGTGGGATTTGGGGGAACTGGGGGGAGTGGGTTCTAGCGAAATCCCGTAGCTGAAAATATCTAAAAAAAAAATTACAGCTGCCTAAATCGAAAGCTGCGCACAACTGATCGAAGCTGGCAAACAGGCTGTCTATATACAAGTTTTCCAGGCAGTGGATGCCTTTCCTCTCTAGAGAGGTATATCTAGGGTCAATTCCAGCTGGCAAAAATAGATGATTATTACAAATAGGGGTCGCCTGGGGAAGAGTAAGCCACCCAAAGTGATGCCTAATCTGTGCCCAGAGTCTCAGAGTGCTGATAACAATGGGGTTAGATGTGTATTGTGACGGGGAGAGGGGCCAGGTGCTGCATGCCAGGGCCTGGGGTAAAGATGAAGAACATGAGTCAGCCTCAATCTGATACCAACTACTCTGAGGTGAAATTAACCAAAGCATGACCTTGTGTACATTGGTGGCCCAGTAGTAGCCAAGGAGGTTGGGTAAGCCAAGCCCACCTAGCGACCTGCTCCTCTGTAGCAAGGTTCTACCAATTCTCACATGCTTACCAGCCCAGATAAACGAGGATATAATGCCATCAACAGAGTTGAAGAACGATCTAGGTAAAAAGATAGGGAGACACTGGAAAATATACAAGTACCTAGGTAAAATGTTCATTTTGATGGTCTGTACCCTTCCCGCTAAAGAAAGCGGTAGGCGGCTCCACCTCTGTAGGTTAGATGCTGTTAGTGCCGTAAGGTTTTCTTCCTGTAGCGAGCGGATGGCTCTAGAGATAGCGATGCCTAAGTATTTAAATCCTGAGTTAGATAGCCTGAAACGTATTGACGACATTGGTAAGTCTGCAGCCAATTGGTTGATAGGAAAACATTTGCTTTTTTGGATATTTAATTTATAACCCGAGAGCATGCCAAAAGATTTCAAGAGTGAAAGAATATGAGGGATACCAGACAAAGGGTCACGCACATATAGAAGCAGGTCGTCGGCATATAGCGAGACTTTATGTTCTGTACCCCATCTCTGGATGCCCTGAAGTCCGCTCTCTGCCTCAATGTCACATTTTTAAATGGAGTTTAGGATGATGTTCTCCATATGAGAGATCTGGGGTAAATTGAGTGCAGCCTACTTGTGTGAAAGGGAAACACTTTCACACTTGCAGTTATACAAGTTTTTTTTACAATGAAAACTCGAAAGGAACCCTTATACTGTTATATAAATATTAGATTTTCCATATGCTAGTTGTTTATGTTCCAGCAACCTTGATTCTGCTATCGCTTTGAATCGAAGTTCAATGTAATCGATGTAATCCAGGGAAAATGGAGTGAAAATAGGGAGTCTATTTGCTTTATGGCACAGAACAGGAACCACTGATGAAAAGCTGTACTCAACTTTATTCCAGTTTCACTACTCTAACTGCATCGTTTGAACTTCATGCTAGCTTACCTCCTCAGGACATATGTTGGTTGTTATCAAGGGCTTTTATCCGGCCTCTTATCAATTTTCTTGCTCTTCAAAAATAAACAAAGTGACTCCAGGAAGAGGGAGAGGGGGACAAGCAGCCAGTGTTGCCAACTGCCTCCCATGAGAAACAGCTACCGGCTGCTCAGAAAGTCGCTAGAAGTCGCCAGATGTCATCATACGCTTGTTTGCATGAGAATATAATTGCCACAGCACCCTGCTCTTAGTGGAGGGATTAGACAAGCAAGTGGTGTAAATCGGCTTCAGCTGTGCAGATTTGTCACCAAATGCTTTCTTTGGGAGTCGACACATTAGCGATTTTACTAATAGCTGAGAAAAGTAGCGAGATTTGCCGCTAGTAGCTTTTGCTAAACGAAGTCAGGAGGGTCTGAAAAGTCGCTAAATCGAGGGGTTTATGGGAAATGTTGAGAATGTTAAACGCTATGTGTTGCACCTTTAAACACGCCGTGTCAATTTTCATTCTTTCGCCTTAATCCCTCTTGACTAAACTGACAGCCTGGCTAAAAAGCTCACTCTGTCTGTTTGTGTCTCCCTGGCACCTCTCTCTCTCTCTCTCTCTCTCTCTCTCTCTCTCTCACTGTCTCTCTCTCACACACCGTCTGTCTGTCTTTCTCTCTAGCTGTCTCTCAATTTGTGAGCTTCTGTGTCTCTCTATCTGTTTCTCTCTCTCACTTTCTCTCTTAATTGCTTGTCCTCTTCCACGGGTTTGTTGTCAATTATGTATGAGGATGTCTTCTCTTTCCTCTCTCGTTCTGTCTCTCTCTTTTTCACACACACACATGCACACACAACGCACACACACTCTCAGAGACACATCTGTCCATAACCCTTGTTTTGCCCCTCCATCTGCCTCTGCCTGTGGCTAGGCTTAGGGCTTGTACACACACACACACACACTTATATATATCTCAATTAAGACATAGCACTTTGATCTGTCTGACCTTAACCAGCTGGGCAACACACAGCACTGTTACCCACTAATCTGATACTGGGACTCCTATGTGGTGCTGCTGTTACTTTTATCCAGGAGGCTCCTTCCAGAGTGAAATACAGCCACCATTAAATGAAAAAACATCTACTTTTATGAAATAATCGATGACATGAAAGTAAATCATAGTGGTACTCCTGTGTGAAATAATAGTTGACATGATGATGAAAGTATTACCGCAGTAACTCACGCTGAAAGGCCTCAGATGGGTTTCATGTCTGTGAGCAAACACCATGAATCCAGCCTCATTCAACTTTACACAGCAGGAAAAGTTTGACCAAAATACACTTTCTTTGATTCAATAATTTATAATTCAAGCAAAAAATAATTTATCGACCGCCCCATTATGTACTATACCGTTTTAAGAAAAGACAAAGATAAGATGAAACTTTAATGATCCACGTGGGGGAATTGAGTCAACACAGAATATAAACATAAAAAATTGAATATGGACAATTGCGGTTATATAAATAAATGTACCTGTATGTTGAAATGTTACACCGTCATGTCGATGTCTGTAAATGTCTGACTCAATGTAAAAGGCCAAATGAAATCTGAAATATAAACCTATGCAGCTGACAATTTCAACAGTTAAATAGACTCACACTGTCTTTAATGTTACAGTGTTTAATGTTTGTCATTTTTAAAATTTTAAATTTATGTAATGTTACAGTGCCAGTGTCACACCATCTTCAATGCAAAGATCAATAATTTATAAACAACAATAATAACAAAATACAAAAAATGTTTTCCCACTTTTTCCATATCTTTTACATATTTAATGTATCAAAACGGCAATGTTGTTGCAAATTGTGAGCAGAGTTCTCCATAAGGATGCCATGACATCAAACTGATCAGTGAGGGTTTACGGAGTATTACGAGTGAGTTTCTGCTCCTAACATACTTCACACATTGCTGTTAAATAATGTTCATAACAGTTCAACGATTAGAGTATTACAACATAAGTTTTCATTGCAACTTTGACTCGCTGATGAAAAGTTTTCATTGTGAAAACTTCACAGAAAGCGAGCAAAAAGAGAAGTCTGGTGGAGAAATGTGTCATTGGCTCCATGTTTAATATTTGAATACTTTCTATATTTACATATGAAATGGGTCTTCCAGTGAGCAGTACAGTGCTTCCATAGTTCTATAAAAATAAAGCATGATAAAGGACATGGTTAAAGATATTGGTCATCTTAACACCTTTGGAATCATCTGTACTTCAATATATTGCAATATCATTTTCAGCTGCAGCATTTTTCCACTGCACAGTGCTTTGGAAGGGAACTCTTCAATAGCATTCATTTTACTGTATGTATGCTGTCTTTGGATATTATGCTTGGCTAAGGTGTCTGCTGGGAATTCAATCCACAACCTTGTAATTTACTTCACATCTTGCAGTCTAGTCAATAAAAAGTCTCATGTTAAATTATTTCTACCAATTTGAACCAATTTGAAGCTACCTGATGTTAAAAGCTCAATGTAAAAAAAATAATATCAGTAATAATAGAGTGTCCACACCACTCCAATAACTGCAGTTACTGTCATGCCCATAATTGCTTTTCAAGAGTAAATGTCAGAGTTGTCGACTAGCGCTCATCTCATTTAGGAACAAAACTCTTCAGATGTTTTTATCAGATTACACAGTGTCTTAATTAGCCAGTGTAAGACATATTTTAATTCCTCCCTGCATTTGTTAGACGGTAGGTTAAACTTAGAGACAGCAGCCTTTGAACTGTTTAATGGGTTACTGCTGAAGTGAATATCTTTTATCATCAAGCTCAATTGATCACGGATAACGGCATTCCTCGCAGTCGTACTCTGCCTCTGTAATTTTCTCCAACGCTGACTCAGGCTCCGATCGTAAACACTGTAATCATCTTTCAGCAGGATGGAGGAACGCCCGCTCTGCTGTTCACAGGTCCACCACAACTCATTTAGACAATGTTGTACAGTGAGATATTAAACAGCATGTCACTCTGAGTGTAATGACACACGAGCTGAGACGATCGCTCCAGCCATTGAGGAGCCAGGATTATGGATCTGACTGATTGACTCTGATTCTGATATGGCTTCTGAGTCTGATTTAGATTGACGGTTGCCTTGTTTCCACATTTGTCAATAGGGGAAAATTGGCTGATATTGAACCGATCAGCGGTTTTCAATCCTGGTCGTCGGGATGCACAGTCCAGCTAGTTTTCATTCTCGCCATCTAATCACGGGACTGATTTACAAGTGAATGCAGTTAACTAGCTGTAGGTCTCATTTATATACACGTACACTAGAGATGGGACGATATATCGAAATTCAATATATCGCAATTTAAAAATGTGACGATACGTATCGTGAGGCAGAAAAGTGAATCGTGATATCAGCTCCATTTTATTCTGCTGTAGTAATCACAAATAAGACGCTTGCCCATCACAATTTCACAAGCTCTCCATCCAAATTATATTATTGTCACTTTGTAATGACATTTTTAAATTGTTGTTTACATTCTAGCGAGACACTGGCATCGCTAGAAAGATTTGTGGCTCAGAAATAAACACAATTCTGCACAGTCAGACTTTATTGTCACTGAACTTTTATTTATTACATCGTATCATGGTTTTAACAAATCGTGAACCCCGTATCGTGTACTGAATCGTATCGTGAGATAAGCAGATCGTCCCATCCCTAGTGTAAACACAAATCAGGGCTTGAAAGATGCGTACACCACTTTCCATGCAAATGTTTATAAAAAACAAACAGGAGAATGTGCGTACCTTTGACCCATACGTACGCACATTTTGGACACACTGAGAAATGGCAACTCCGAAGGCAAAGCAGTATAAAGTAATATTCTCATGACCTTTCAATCAATCCCTTATGCTCCATTTCAAATTTCAGCCTGAAGTCCCAGTTAACTGTGATAAATTCACTGTGTTAAGCAGGTGGACTGATTGCAGTGGGGCTATAAAAGGGCTCACAACGATGGCAGATAATGATGCATTATGGCTGCTTTGGCACTGGCAGAAGATTACGCAAATGGCAGAGTTCGGAGGAAACCGATGTTCAGGGACCGGGAGGATTTCTTGGCCCGTGATGATGACTGGCTTGGAGAAAGAGAACTGGCTGGCAGGTCAGGGATCTCTGCCGCCCCTGAGCTGCATCACGCCAGCTGTGTTGGACGGTATAATCGGGATGATGCACCGATACATAAAGTTTCCTCACACTGTGGGTGAACAGGCCAACATCAGAACGTCACGTTTTCCCAAATGTAATCGCCGCAATCGACTTTCCTTATACTGCAATAGAACGTCTTTACCTTTGTTAATCCAAAGCAGTTTCATCCCATCAAAATCAAAATTATCTGTGATGCAAATGTGACACAGACAAATCTAGTCGTTCGATGGTCTGGCTCAACCCATGATCTGTTTATACTGAGACAGTGATAAGTGCAAAATGTTTTACACTTATCTGTCTATTTAAAATGAACTTTCAATGATCGTAACTTAATTAGTGGAACCTCAGTGAGGTTTTGATATAAGCTCGTCTTGGGCTTTTTACCTCACCTGCACATGTACATCTCTTTACCTTTCTTTCTTTGGTAAATCTCTTGAAGTATTTCTTTGTTTGCTGTCGTTATTGTTTGTTTGGGTTTTGTAATATGTGCAAATAAACTAAACTCAACTTTCCAAAAACAAAAGTCACATGTAGGATACCTGGGTCACACAGCAGCCTCATCTTCCCCTGATGCCATGTTGGTGTCGGCGTCTCTTTCTGCCTCAATGCCTACACTAATTAGGGTTTCTCCAATTACTGAGGTGAGACGCTGGTCGAGGGGAGAAACCTCTGGAGCATTAACCGCTGCTGTGCCACTCGATAAACTTTTTTGGACTGGTGATACCCGAACTGAAGCCACCAAACAAAACCTCTCGCCTCAACTTGACCCCCAATTTCACACTGAAATGTTTCATTAACCATTTATGTCTGATTGTGGGAGTTCACAGGGTGGGATGTGAGTTACAAGTTGATTGGGGTTTATACAGGGAAACCTGCGTGATGGAAACAAAGCGTTCTATAAATCTGATTATACTTTGCCGTACGCACTTTTCCTCTTTTGTTCTGTGGAAGAAATTAAGCTTCAATCATTTATGTGCAGTAAGTATATAATTCTTTCTTCAGTGTGTATCTGTCTGCAGAGTGGAAAACTGCTGAATCCTTCATACAGCTTGTTTACCAGATTTTTGTGCTCTGTTCCCGTCTTTATCAGACAGTCAAGGACATGTGAAACTCACAGATAGAAAGAATCCCAGTTATAACACTTTTCCTCCCTCCCCTATCCACTCCTTGTCTTTGTGCTTCACTATTCAGAGAACTGCATTTGCCACAGCTGTGTACTGTACTTCTCTCCGTGCTGCACGCTAATAAATAACTTTATTTGAACTTTATTGAACAAGTTTTCTCTATCATGTATGTACCGTAACCATTTAGTGTGGAACCTGTGCAGTTTTATAACAGAGGCCCCTGGATTGAAAACCACTGGAAAAGATGTTGATACAAGGTTGAAAACCAGTGTCTTTTTTCTTCATTACTTCCATTCCTTTTTTCTTTATTTCTTTCTCTTTTCTTTCTTTCTACTCTTTATGTAACGTCTCTTTATTATACTTAAATGCATTTTTTTCCTCGTGTACATATGAATTTGCTTATGCACATATATCTGTGTATTACATATATGATCGATATAGTTTTTCGTTTTTTTGTGTGTTTGTATGTCTATATGCAAGAACAAAAATTTTATATATATGTATAAAAAAAAGAAAAGCAGTGTAAATACTATAGTGCTAAATTCAGACGACATCCATAGTCCTTTATGTTTTGTGAAATCCGGACCTAAATATCTTTCTGATAAAGCAATACTAATATTTTTTTTGGGGCATTTTTGCCTTTAGTAGAGAGTTCAAAGTCGAAATAGACAGGAAAGACTGGGAAAAAAAGAGAGGTGGCATGCGACAAAGGGACTTTCGTAGTATTTTTTAGCCACATCCTGCTCGTCGCTGTCCGTGAAATGCTTACTGGGTTAGCTTGACCACTATACTTCCTACATGTTCCGCCTATCTCTGCATCACTATTGGAGCAGCTATCAATCAAGTTCACTCAATTTGACCATATTGGAGAGAGCAGTGCTTGCCATGTGTTGTTGTTAGCAGCCTGAACACAAAGTAAGATGACAAGGTGAAACCGCCCAAAAACACTGCAGAGATTCACTGCAGTGAAGGAGGATTTTCTTCCTCATTAAATCGATCCAGTGTCGAGTGTGTGTGAGAGAGAGAGAGAGAGCGAGAGAAAGAGAGAGAGCGAGAGCGAGAGAGCATGTGTGTGTGTGTGGGCTTGCATGTACCAATGTTAGTCAGTGTGTATGTTTTGGTATGATGGTGTGTTTGTGTGTTTCATTGTGTGAGCAGGTGTGAGTGTGTGTGTGTATGTGTGTGTGTGTGTGCATACTACCCAGTCTAGGTGGGTACTTCATTCATCTGCTGCCAATACAATTAAAGTCTGCTATTTCTATGAGGGAAAAACAATTAGTCTAACATTTTATTTGCGAGTCGATGAAAATCCCTTTATAGGCATTAGGTGAGGTCCTCAGAAGGAGACTGAAAGAGCCGCATCGACCCGAGTGTGCCTCAAACTTTGAATGGGGGAAGGAGGGAGGGAGGGAAGGAAGAGAACAAAGGGAGGGAGGGAAAGAAAAGAGAGGGAAAAAGATAGATGAGGAGGAGGAAGGGAGGGAATGTGGGAGCAAAGGGAGGGAGACAAGGAACTGCCAGGGATGGAGAGGGAAGGAGGGATGGATGGAGGTAGAATGAAGTTTTAGCTATACAAACATTTCTCATTTCCCATTGGTTGAGTTAAACCTCAATGGGCGGAGCCAAAGAGAGACAGTTTTTCTTGCTAAGTGACAGTTTTGAAAGAGATTAGTGCCAGCAGAGTGTGCGAGAGTTTGAATTGCATGTTTGAATTCGTTGAATTAAAAATGTTTTTGTTTTTTTTAACAAATGAAATCAGACGTTTAATTTGCTTGCCAATTTTAAATTGACTGCACTAGCTTGAAATTGAATGTGATTATTCTGGGGCGGATTATCCATATATCGCATTGGGTGACTGCCCGGGGGCACCAGCCAATTTGCCTTGTCGGGGGGGCACCACACATTCAAACCACTATTATACCTTTATAAGCTTTGTCATATTTTCTTTATATATTAGGCCTAGTCTCTGGGGGGAATGCATACGTGGCCAAAATTAACCTTTGATAAAAAACAATATGCATAAAGAGAAAGTATTGTGATTGTGTGTAGGTGACCCCCGCCTCCCCATCACATTTGAATTTGTCCAGTTGAAGCATTTTATGCGGTGAGAGAAAACCTGTTCACCGGAGGAGCTGCTAAGAAAAGATAGGCTGAAAACTACTTTCCCAAGTGTGTTCGCCACAGTCAGGCTCTTCTTAACCTGCCTGTTACTAACTGTAAGGGTGAGAGATCTTTTTCACAACTTAAAAGAGTGAAGAACGAACTGGTCGAATTGATGCTTGTGGAAAGGTTTTCTCTTTGAACTGGATGCGCGGTTTTGTGATGCTTATAACAACCATAATTTCTAATAGCCTACGCATTGCAATCCATTCAGGGATGGACTGGCTATTGGGACTACCGTGAGAATTCCCGGTGGGCCGTTCTATCTACTCCATAAACAGAGTGCGAGGGTGTCATGGGGCCAAGCAGTCAAAATTTGGTGGCTTAAACAACTGGTTTGGTTAGTTTTTACACCAACTTTGCCCACTGCTTGCCTTATTTGGTGGTATGTGGGGCCTTGTCCGTGGTTCTGAAGTTTCAGTAGATGTCTGTTTAATGATTTTTTTTTATTTTTTGTATTATGATTTTTTTAGTCATGCTCTGTAATGGTTTGGCATTTAGTCTTCATTCAGACCTTTGAAAATGTATGGTGGAAACAATGATTTTTAGCATGATGTCTTTGATGTGAGTTGCATTCAAATTTGATACAGTATACCGTAGCTGTGTGTAAAGCCTAAAATGGCATTTGTAGGCTCAAGTCAATCTAGGGTGTAATTTGTTGGTTAGTACATTGTCTTACATTTGTCTGCAGTACATATGTTGAGCCTGTATTGTTTAAGTTAATGTAAATCTATTATCTTTATTGGCATAGTAAATTTCACTTTTTTGCATGTCAAGTGGACGGAGAGGGGACTTCAAGTGACTTCACCCTAGGGCACCACACTGTGTTAATCCGGGCCTGTGATTACTATTGAATTTACCAGTTAACTAGAACTTCTAATTCAGAAATCTATAATAATCACATTCAATTAGTAGTTCAAGTTTGTCATGTGCGTTAGAAACAAATGCAGCTTTACTTTTCAATGCAGTGAAAAGCTTATGCCCTGGCTCTATCACCTTAAACATTAGTGCAAATGCAGATGAAGAGTAAATTGCTGGGTGCATTACTCCTGCATTAAAAGGACAATTAAATACAACAAAATAATTGCATATGAGGACCTTAGGGGGCAATAAAAAAGGACAATAAAAACAACAATAAGACAACAGTTATATAAAAGACATAATTAAGAGACAATAAAAGCAACAAACAACATTATAGCACAGTTCTACTGCGTGTGTGTGTGTGTGTGTGTGTGTGTGTGTCAGATCCTGAGCGCCTGAGGGTGAGACTGTCTCTAAAGCGGCTGGTAGGACTTGTGTTTCTTTTGATAGTGTTTTCCACATGGCAGAGCAGAGAAAAGACCGTGAGCAGGATGACTGGGGTCCGCGATGATGCCTCAGTCTCCTGCAGTTGTGATGATTCTGTATCCATGACTTCTGATGCAGATTACGGTTCTCTTCAAAAGCATGCGGTCCCGCTCAGTGAGCTTTCCAAGCCACACTCTGGTGCCTGCAGTGAGGATGCTCTCTACAGGCCTAGTGCATCGATAGAAACTCACCAGTTTTGTTGACAAGCCAAATCTTTTCAAACATTGTTCCTTCTTCTTCTTCTTCTTCTTCAGGATACGGCTGCTGTTGACAGACCAAGAGAGGGAATCTGACATATGAGTGCCTTGCATTCACAGATTTTTGAATTAATATGTTCAACAAATCCATTTTTCCAGTTAGACTGAAGCCTAGTGGAAAAGGCAAGGGGTAAGAGAGTAACTAGCTAATATTATGAAGCCCAGGCCTAACTTCCAGAAGCACTGAGATATGCTCCCACAGTCATCTCAAAACCTTCCTTTTCTCTGTGGCCTTCTGCTAAATCAACTGTATGTAGATGTAACAGGTGTTATTATCTTTATCATTATTTATTTCTTTTATTCATGTTTTACCTATTTTATCTCTATCTTTCTTTTTTAATGTCATTTTAAATAGTTGTGTTGTGTGGCCCTGAGCAAGTTGGCTTAGGAGGATTTTTATGTATTTTTTCTGTTTTATGTGAAGCACATTGTATTTGCCTTGTGTATGAAATGTGCTATATAAATAAAGTTTGCCTTGCGCCTTGGAGTTTTAGTATTACAAACATTTATTGGAGTCAGAAGTAATCTCATTGGCTGAATTAAACCTCAGTGGGTGGGGCCAAAGAACCACAGTTTTTCTGGCTAAGTAACATTGGACTAAAGCCCAGTGAAGGCAAGAGGTAAGAGAGGAGGAAGCTAATATTATGAAGCCTATACTGCAATCTATCCATACTAAGTTATCTAGGTTAACTAGTTAGCTAGCTGGCCTTCTAAATTCAAACTAGTCATACTAGCCTACAGCTATCTAGGTAAGCTAGTAGCTAGCTGCAGACCTTCAACATCATGAATGCCATGATCAGGAATGAATGAATGAAAAAAGAAGTCATTGCCATTTTCTTTTTTTATTCATATTTTACCAGAGTTCCTTCTTTGCCATTCAAATTTGCTAACTAACACTTCCAAAAACTGTGGCTCTTTGGCCCCGCCCACTGAGGTTTAAAGGATAACGCTGGTGTTTTTTAATGCATTTCTTACCGTCAACAAATCCTATGAAAATAACAAAATCAGCAATGAATTTGTTTTGCCAAAGTCTCGTCCATGTAGCCGCTGCCCAATGCAGCCATGTCCCAGCAGCCATAGAACTCCATTGTATTAAAAAAAACGATTAAAAACACGAAAGGTAGAGAGAGGACAGGAGGAAGAGGAGAGAGGGAGGAAAGGCAAAGTGAGACGGGAGCAGGGAGGGAGGGAGGGAGGGAGGGAGTTGAGGAGGAGATGAATCACTGGTGACTCATTCATTCTTTTGGGGAAAAGTGATCGATAGACGGTTAGATGGATAAATAGGGGAAAGAGAGAGAGGGATGACTGGGGTGGCTAACAAGGGAACATACACACACACACACACACACACACAGCGGCATTGATTGGTTCACCATAAGTGTCTCTCTGGGTATGATTGGTCCCACTGTGTGAGAAGTATCAGGTAGATAGAGGTGTGTGTGTTTGAAGGTGTATCATGTGTGCTTGCGAACAATTTTGGATATGTTAGACTGCGCCGTGTGTGTGTGTGTGTGTGTGTGTGTGTGTGTGTGTGTGTGTGTGTGTGCGTGGGTAGCAGCCGTAGCGTGATAAGCACACAGTGAAGGAGAAAGCCGCAGAGCAATTATTCTGAATGACTAAAGGGAGAGACAGAGGAAGGGAGGAGAGATGGAGCGAGATAGGACGGAGGAAAATGGAGAGGAGAGAGAGAGCGAGAGGAAGGAGGCGGGAGGGGAGAGGGATGAAGGAGATATAGATGGAGGGAGAAAGGTGAGAGAGAAGGAGATGAAAAAAGAGAGAATGACAGGAAAGATACTGGAAATTGGAAGAGACAAGCTGAAATGGGATAAACGACAGGGAAGACGGAGAGAACGGAGAGTGAAACAGAGAAAAGCCATGTCTGACAAAGGGAGGAGAGATTAGTATGTCTGTCAGTTAAAATGATGAACTCTCTCTCTCTCTCTCTCTATTTTCTAGATCCTCCTCTGTCTCACCTTGTCTCTCCCTGTCTCTCCCTCTCCTTACACACTCTCTCTCTCTCATCTTCTACTAATCCCCTCGCTCTCGGTTTTCGTCCATCTCTCTCTGTCGCTCGCTCTCTTTCTCCCCCTGTTTCTCTCTCTTTTCTCCTCTATCTGTCAATTCCCCCCCCCCCCCCCCACCCCCGCCGCTTCCTGTCCAGCTGATAGGAAGGTGAATCAGACCGTGAAGATGGCAGTCGCTGCACTGTGAAAAGAGCCGGGATCGTCAAAACTTCTGGGGAAAACTTCATACTTTTTTTTCCCCCCCAAATTGAATCTGTCAGAATAGAAGAAGCGTCGGAAGGTTCTTTAAAGAACCCCCGGAAAACAATAAGAAAGATTTCATTATAGTCGTGATGCCTTCCGTCGGTTTCAGTTTTCTAGACAAGCCTTAAAACCAAGCACCGTATGAAACTATATTGGAATTGTTTGAACAGCAAGCTCCTGGCAGTGGCACAGTCAGTCGAAATAATTTGGAGTGTGAATGTTAGACCTCATCTGAATGTACACAACCTCTACTGTCTGTAAATATGAGTGTACACAACAAGTTACTGTGTGTAAATGTGATGCACACAACATTTACTGCCTTTGATTATAAAAGCACACCACCTACTGTCTTGTAAAGCTACAATGAGCAAGACATTTATGTAAAAATAAATTTGTCTTATCAGTCTAAATCACACATAGATTCGCCATTTTGGTCACTAGTGGTTCAAAACTGTTGTGGAATCTGGAAACTGGGAACTGTTGCCCCTATGGTTAGTCCTTTAGTGTGACTGGCAAATCAAATCAAAAAGACTGAAAACGAGGCCGAAAAAGTATTGAAGGCATTTATTAAGGCATGCTCCTGCTCACTGGAAAGTGCAAAAGTGCAAAAATCCGCACACAGGAATCCCCGAAATTGAAGAGCAAAAAATGCAAAACTGTCTTCTAACCAAGCACTCCAAGCAGAGAAAGCTAGATTCACCAATGATGGTTGAACCTGCTGCAAAAAACAACTGTCTCCACCTCTACCAGCCACTAAGAAGAAGACATTTAGGTCAGAGGAGAGTGCAGTTTACTCACGTTACGTTATGTTAGTTTTGGGTAATGAAGTCCTTCAAACTTTCAAAAAAATCTGTTGCCTAGCGTAACTTTAACTATGATTCCACACAACACTGCAATTTAAAGTTTTCAGTTCATGAGATTTTTTATCCTTTATTTATGCAGGAAAAGTTGACAGGAGAGGTGAGCGTTTCTCATTCACCTTCTCTGCTCAATTTTTCCCAGCTTCCTTTGGATAGTCCAAGAATTTTTAAGCTACAACCAAAATTTACTTTGAAGCAGGGAGCTTTCAAGAACCACAATATTAAAGGCATTCTAAAATGCGAATATGTGCTCCGTGTATGAGAAATACGTTTTCCCACCACAAAAGGATTATGTGAAGGAGGCACGACTAGAAACAGGAAGTAGTCTGACACTGAAGTAGTGGGGTGGCGGATGGGAGTAAACATTTGGCATAGGATTTTTGCTTATTGAAACATCTTCTCGGGGCAGAAACTGTTACGATTGGTTCAATCAGGCGACCAATCAAAAAAGAGAGGAAACGTCAAGCGGGACCGAGAAGGGCAGAGCTGGCATTGTCAAAGACAGAGGTAAGTTAGCTAACACAAATGTTTTTTATTTGTAGGTATTTCATTCACAATTGAATAACTTTCCTATTAAATAGAAAGAGACAAGTGCTCAGGTGTAACAG
The DNA here is from genome assembly GCF_046629955.1 of Centroberyx affinis. NCBI lineage: Eukaryota > Metazoa > Chordata > Actinopteri > Beryciformes > Berycidae > Centroberyx > Centroberyx affinis. The sequence continues at coordinate 131,894 of NW_027281573.1, read as the reverse complement.
TTTGCTGACTATGTAAACAAGTTAGCTGTTAGCTAGTAGTTGCTAACGTTAGCTGGTATGGTCACGGCCATAGAGATCAGTTAGACATGCAGCTTGTGTGCTAGCTAATGTTGTTCTGGGGGCAGATTTATTTACAGTAGGCTATAAGACTCATGCTTGTTCTGGGGGCAGAACAGAGAATCGCCGATTTTGGGGTTAAATCATGGCCAGGAAGCTACACAACCCAAGGTACTACCAAAGTTCAACATCACTGTAACCATGACCAAAGCCTTTCCCAACCTTAACCAAATTGTTTAAGTTGCCTAAACCTGACCCTAACCTCAAATTAAGTTGTTTTAGTTGCCTAAACTTAACCGTTAACTCACCTTTTCGTGTGACAAGCAGGCGTGTCCAATTCATGCTATTTCATGCTATTGCTATATCCAATTTGTGGTGGAGGAACGTAATCTTCACTTAATTTGCGCACACAACTCGTAGTCTGCGTTTCAGACTTCTTGCTCATTTCATGAAATTTTATAAGGCCAGGTTTGAATTTTGAAAGGTTTTGTGTTTGGCTTGAAGGATAGAGTATGACACAAACCACGGTTGGGGGTTCAATTTCCCCTGGCACCACCCATACTGGAAATATATAGGTGCACACTCACGGTACTGGAAGGCTGGGTGGATATAAGGTGGCACCAAAGAGCATGTTTTATGCAGAAGTGTCCCTGAAGAGTATTACATTTCGAGGCGTACTACAAATCACTTTTATCTCCTCTCTCCCCTGCTGACCTGCACCTGGAGGAAGAAGGGTCACATCTAAAACCAGCCTTTCTCTCTTCTTCACTTTGTTCTCTCTTGAAGTCTCCCTCTCCTCCTCTCTCTCCCTTAAAGGCGGTTCTGTTTAACACGGTTTCTATTTGTCTCTCGTCTTTATGTCTGCCCCATTCATTTTGGTTTTTACCTAATTTGCTCTCAATGTGGTCTGCAGGGCTATCTTTTCATTCTGTGCCTATTCTAGCTATTTTCCCCCTATTCTGTCTCTCTGTCTCACTCTCTCTCTCTCGAATTTTCTGTCCTAGATTCACCCCATTCCACTTCTTTTCTTTCTAATTTTGTTTCTCTTTCTTTGACTCTCTCTGTCCCTGGGTCCAGGTCTCTTAGCCAATCTAAGTCTTATTTTCAACCAGAAGCCCAAAGCAGTTTAGCCATTCACTGAGAAAATGGGGAGCCTTCTGCTCCACACACACACACACACACACACACACACACACACACAAATACACACACACACACACACACACACACACACACACAGAAACCCAAGCATGTGCTCACACATGCATGTAAGCATGTGCACGTACACAAACACAGTCAAACAAACACATGAGGTTTAAAATCAACAAATAAGATTATTTCTACCTTTGAGAAATGTTTGCATTTAAAACTCCAATATGCAAATGCTACCTTGCTAAAATGCTAAATCACAGCCCCTTGCACCATGACTTTCCCCTTAAATTTCCCCTTAAGTAGCTAGAATTTTTTTTCCCATACTGTCCGACAATGTCACATACATTTTCTGTATCTGCTCGTTCGTGCTTATATTGAGTGAAATATTCCAACCCAAGATGCCGTTTTTTGTTTTTTTTTTGGCTTCAAATGGAACAAATCTAGATGTCTTGTGCATCATTTTATACACATGTCACTGTAATTCAGCCTGACATATTTGGTATCTGTGGAAACCTTGGCATCCTGACTAGAATTTAAAATAAAGTTCTGTGGGTTTGAACAAAGCTCGGCCGCGCACCACGTGTTTGTAACGGCGGCAAAGCATAACATGCCGTCCCTCTGTCAGAGCCTTATGATCTTTAACCTTTATTTTTCCAGGGAAGGTCTTCACATTAATACATTAATGCGGTTACAAATGTTCAAACCCCCGACCCCGCTGCACCCCACTATGTCGCATGTCATCCCGTATCACTCATCTTTCCCTTCCTTCCCTGCCATATATGTCACATCTAATAAGGCAGACAAGCCATGAAAATGCTCATATCTTGTACAGACAACAAGTTCCACCCCCGTGTGTGGGGAAGCGGACTGAAAACAGAACAGATTACCCTCTGTGCGCTTTCGACTTCAAAGGAGAAAGCAAACTGGAAGCCAGAGCGGTGTTGGGGACGCAGTGTCGCCACATAACCACACCTTAAAACTTCAAAAAAAGTGCTTTACATTCATATTTCATCACTTTCTGGAGGTTCGCAGCTGGGTCAGTGTAACTTAATGAGACATCAGGATTGGAGTGGATGAGAATGAATATGTAATACCCTGTCACACTTATAGGCCAGAGGGGCTTTGATCACTCCGTCGAGTCTCGGAGAAGAGAAGGACAGAGAGAGGGAGAGAGAGAGGGAAGGAGAGAGGGGGAGGGAGAGAGAGAGAGACAGAAAAGGTGTGGTTGAGAGAAAAAGAGGGACAAGAAGAGAGAGAAAAAGACAGAAAGAGGGAGGGAGAGATATTTCTGTTAAATCTGCGACATTTTTTCTGTTTTGGCTGGAGAAAATTGGGTCTCTAAATTGTAATTGATTATAAATGAACTCAAGATAAAGTAGCCCAGAGCGCTCTCTCCCTCTCTCTCTCTCTCTCTCTCTCTCGACCATTATGTGAATCCATTGGGCCAAAAGCTACTTTCATCACTTTGCCATCTTCCTCTTTGGTGAGACCGGACCTGGGTCAAATATATAAACAGTATTTGCAAATACTTTGAATCGTTTCTTTTTTCCAGTAAAAATGACTCAAAGACAGTTCAGACCATCACAGGAAAGGATTTGGAAGTCAACTTAGTAAATTTCTCTGAGACTGCCAACTTGGCTGACACTATCTCAACTGTACTGATGAAAACTCCACCCATCTGACCCGCCACACAAATTGAAACAAGCGCTCGAACCGTTTTCAAATTGTGTTTTAAGGCCTGTAGTGTGTGTGTGTGTGTGTGTGTGTGTGTGTGGAGCTAGTGAGGAGCTACATATAAATTTTACAGAGAGCTGGCGACTGACAGGACGCTGTTCAATGTTTAAACAGAGGAGGAAGACACATCAACATACAAGCTAAATAAAGACGCACTCTTACACACATGCATGAGCCATGAACACACAAATGCACACATTTGTCAGTGCACATACAAATGCAAAATGCAAATGCAGGCAAATCACACACACACACACGCATTAGTATCTTAAGGCCATGCCATCTAGCATCCAATGTGTCATCCATCTATGTCTTGTGTGCTGCTCCATGTTATACCAAATGTCAATCAACTGGAAATTAATATGTCTTAGGAGAAGGGAGAGAGAGAGAGAGAGAGAGAGAGAGAGAGAGAGTGACTGGTAGGGATGGATAGTCGACTCCAAAAGACTAGCTTCTCGATTCCATCACATTGATTCTGAGAATCAATTCTAGTCATAAATGGAATTGGAATCAACTCCTGTTGCAATCTCGACTCCAAACTCTGGAATTGAAGAAACTGTTTAATTTAAACAAATTTGTATTTGTAATTGTAATTTGTAATTTGTAATTCATTCATCAATTGGACAGTTGCCTACAAAACCTGTTGAGCAAACCAGACTTTATAGGACATAGTTTTGTACCATTTTGTGGTAATGTAATAAATTAGTCTTGTTGTAAAACTTAAATTAGACTTAGAATCGATTCCATCAATTCCATTACAAGGAGTCGGACTCGGAATCAACTCCAAAAAATGTGGAATTGTCCGTCCCTAGTGACTGGAAAACATGGGAGAAGATGAAGAAGAATCGAGTCATTTTGGATCGCGACTTCAGAGATCTTGCACTGAGAAGAAAGTCAGAGACTGAGACAGTGGGAGGAGGGAAGGGAATAAGGAAAGAAAACAGGAAAAAAAATAGGAAAGAAAGAAAGGAAAAAATAGAAATAAGAAGAAAGTCATATGGACTCACTGCAAAAAGCGTCCATTTTAACAAAATGACACTTTCTTCTAGAAAAATTCTACAAAATTCTGGAAACAAGTGAAATTATCTAACGCCACTGGCAGATTTTTTCACTTATTTTAAGAAAATTACGACTTTAGGACTCAGTAATAGACTAAGTGACTTGTTAAGATGGAAATTTTTTGCAGTGCTCACAAGCAGCTGGTTCATTGGACAGGGTTTTGGTAACCTGTCATCCTGCCAGGTTAGAGATTTTGGCGGCAGGTTGAGTCACAATAAATCTGATTCCAGTTCCTCTAACTTAATGATGGACTGCGCTCTTTGACTTAATTTACATTCCCTTTATTCATGCCACATTCACTCCTCAGCCCATATATTACACTGACATTTCACTTCCGCTAATCTTGACTCCAAATTTGCCCTCAATTCATTTTATTACACCAGGCTTTCCAAGCATGAATAACTGCTGATGTAAACTCCTGTCTCCTTCTACCCATAAACCCTTGCGTTTTGGGGTCGTTTCTTGTTGTTGTTTCAGTTTATGTTACTTACTCTGAACAAACCACACTTCTTCTCTTGTTAGAGGACTGAGACTTGCATTTTCAGGTGTCTTGGTGCCTTTATTGGTGCCACCCGAGTTCAAATAAACCACTCCAAACATGCTTTGAGCGCCCTTATTTTGAAATATAAAAATCCCTTTTCCCCCTTTCCCCCTCTCTCCTTAACTCTTTCTTTTTCATATTTCTTTTTCTAGCATTTCTCTGTTACATGATCATTCATTCTTGGGTAACAGGAATATTGTCAGAGAACAATTGTTTTTGTATGTTTATTATTATTAGTATATTATTATTTATTATAAATTGTATTTGGATAGTGTATATATGTATTTGTACAATTTGTACTGCTTTCCTTGTTCAAGTTTTGCTTTTATGTGAAGCACATTGAGTTTGCCTGTGTAGGAAATGTGCTATATAAATAAAATTTGACATTTACTATGGCTGTGATCCGTCTTCTCTTTACTGTAGTTACCGGTTGTTTGTAATGTTGATGATCAAGGAATCAAAGCTTCTTCTCCTGTTGCACTCAGGATGAAAGCGTACACTAAACGCCCAAGATGTAAAATGAGAATCTGTGTCTGTACTGCTGTAGTTTCTTCACCTGCATGTTTCCAGTCTCAGCAGAAGCCGGCTCCTCCTCTTCAGCAACCAAAAGCACACAGCAGCCAGCGAGGTTTTTATCTGAATGGGGACTCTGTCGAGAGAGATTACTCGTAAGGAAACTAGGGCAGTTGCTTCCGGTCAAGGATTGCGGCTGGCAGGCTGATCCGAGTTGTGGTTTCACTCTGAAGCTGCTTGTGTGACATACGCACACACACACACACACACACATTTTCTCTCCCATCCTCTTCTTTTCCTCTCTTTCTCTCTTCCACCCACTCACTTTGCCTGTGGATTAGTGGTTGTTCCTTCATTGGGAGAGAGACAGATACAGAGAAAGAGAGAGAGAGAGATGGAAATAGATAGAAGGGCAGAGGAAGAGAGAGAGAGAGAGAGAAGGGGAAAGAGAAAAAGAGAGAAACAGGGAGAGGGGAACCGAGGAAACATGACTCTAGGTTTTTCCAATGTCAAACCAGGTTATTATTTAATCCACTCAACATGAAGATAAGGTAGCACACACACACACACACACACACACACACACACACACACACACACACACACACACACACACACACAATCTCAGGAAACATAAGAGCAGATGAAATACCTGGAAATCACTTTCTCCCTTGACCTCAATGTTGGATTAGATAGGGAGACACACGCACGTGCACACACACACACACACACATACACACACACAAAACATGTTTTTCCTGTGGTCCGATCTCATGATGTATGGCGAATACCAATTACATTTGGTGAGTTTCTCCTCAACCTGTGTCCTTGAGATAAATCTATGTATAGAAATCTGATTTCATTTGCCTGTGGCTTACAATTACTAAGAAGATTCCTTGAGATTTTGGTCTTGCCCTTGGCGTAAAACGAACCTCCCCCCTTCCTCTGGATTCACTCAGCATAACCACAGCAGGAAAACGACCTCCTCTGATTGAGAAGTTGGGAAGTGAAGTGATGAAATGAAGTGTAATATATCCAGAGGTGTAAACTTAAAGGAAAAATCCCCCCTTGTACATTCTTGCACTGTTAGATATCATCAATTTATGATGTTCAATGCATTCCAGGAGTTATTTTGTGGTGAAGTGTTGTGATTTACTTATTTGGTGAATCCGCTTTACCTCAACCTGCCTTGTCTACTTCTACTTCAGTTAGTGATTTCCTACATTTCCCAGAATGCCTTTCGACAACCCCCAGGGAACGAGCCTGAACTTGTTGCATTCAGCTGTTGGTTATACATGTAGGTGGCGGGAGTAATTGTGATGGAACAGTTAAGAGTTTTCCCAGTCTAGATACAGTGAGTGTCACCACTTACTCAACACTCAACATGTCTCTCTGCTGCATTGCATTCTGGTCTCTCTCCTGCTCCTGTGGGTGGAGAAATTGGTCTCTCTCTCCTCTTCTACGATGGATTTCTCCCTGTATGATTGTTGAACGTCCTGAAGATCCTGAAACATTTTCTGATATCAAACTCCATTGTAGCTGCTGGAAACATCTCAATTTGACGTCACATCGTCTACATCTGGACAGTTATCCACAGGAATAAGAAAAATACACCACCAGACAACAAAATGGGCCCAGGAATGCAAGGTCCATTGCCGCTTTTAACAGTGTTAAAGTGTTACATTTTTTCCTTTAATGCTGAGGATTAATGTTTATTTTATGATAAATGAATTAGAACCAGGACTAAAACATGCCACATGGGAAATGTTTGGAGGCAATGAAGATGTACAACTTTCTAAAATTGGAAAGTAATGGGGAGTGACAAACGCAACTAGATGAAAACAGATGCTGAAGGAATTAAAATTAATGCATGACTTATCTCGTAAGACGGGGGACATGCTAGAGGATTATCGGACCGATCAACACCAGATTTGTCCATCTTCAGTCAGAGGCTTGGTCAGGACCGATGGTCATAATGTCGCCCTGATAATATCAAACATGTTTGATCTGTACGACCCGACATCTGCAGGGTCCTGAGCAAATCCTGCGGTTCTTGGGGATCACAGATTCGCTCCAAGTGCTGAGTTTACAGTGAGGAGAGGCAGAGCGAACTGAGTCTGGCTGTCTGCTTCGGTTGTTTTGATTGGATTCCCGTTGGTTTGCGAGTTCCTGCGAGGTTAGAGGTCCTGATGTCAGTGACGTTTCAGGAGTCAGCAGGATAATCTGTTATATTGTCACACGTGTGAGACCCCGTCCTCGCCTAATCGTCTAGTGTGAGCAGACTTCCGACAGAGACAAAAAAATCAGTGAAATCCGCCGTTATGCAATGCGCTTTCAAAATCAGCTTGGGTTTTAAGAGTGCTCCAGTGTGTCGCCAGCCTAAGTGGTACAAAGCTTCTCAAGGTCTCAAGCCTTAGTCAGGACTGAATCATACTGTTGTCAGGTATCCTCTGTATGATAGCTGTGTACACACTGAGGTGCATTGGTGCGGTCAGGGATGAGGAGAACGCAGCATCTGTTATGAACACCAAGGTTGACCAGGCTTACTGAGCCAGTAGAAGTAGGCTTGTAGGATCACGAGTCGCAACCATTTCTCTCCGTAACCTGTGACTTCATTTAATGTGCAATTCGATGAACCCGGCACTGTTCGTTCTTATCATTGAAGACGATTCTGGGAGTCAAAAATCCTCTAATGCAGTGATTCTCAAACTTTTTCATATCAAGGACCCCTAATCTAGTCCATATTAGAGCCACGGACCCCCATTTGATGAGATCTGAAAATATTTGTATTGTCACATATGATTTTGTCCAGAATCCCATGACTATCTGTATTCTAGGTAGAGAGATAACAGAGAAACTATGATCAAAACAGTCAGTCTTCTACATTCTCTAATTGTGTTAACTTCTTGTAAATTAAATAATGGTGAAGTTTAACAATTCATCAATTTGCTGGGGACCCCCTGGAACCCCCTCAAGGACCCCTAGTGGTCCCCGGACCCCACGTTGAGAACCACTGCTCTAATGCTCTTCTTGGGAACCCATGTGTTCGTTCTTATTTACTACTGAAAAATATTCTCTGGACTGTATTGGAATGTTCTCCCACACTTGTTGTTGATGAAAGGTGATTGCTGGGAGATCTCCCATTCAAGTACAGACATGACTCAGTATATGCCGTGCAGATGATCATTTATTGAGCTCAGACAGCTCAGACATGTTTGGCACGGTCTCTGCAGCTGAAACAAACAAACAGAAATATCAATACTTGAATCAAAATATAAATCAAATTGTCAATTGAGAAAATATTACAATAAACAACCCAAAATAATATCAGAAACAGAAAACAAGCATCAACTGTGACGCTTGCTGTAGAAGCTGTAGATGTGTTCACCTCCATTCACCTAAAGCCCAGCTCAGCTCCACATCAACCAGCTGCAGCTTGTTGTCCTTGATTAGGGAGCTGCTACATGTCCTTGATTACCTGACTGTTGATTACCTGACAGGAGTGCAGCGAGTGTGCAAAACCCCAAACCTCTCTAGGTGCTGTCATCAGGCAATGTGGGTAGTGGAATAAGACCGACCTTCCCAATAGTCGAGTAGTTGAGGATCCATCACCAAAACAACCGAATCCAGCTTCAAGTCTTCATTTGGTCTTTGCCATTTTTGGCGGGACTGCATGGTAGGTATGTAGTCTTTGATGAATCTGGACCAGAATTGATCTACCAGTACTTGACTATAGCGTCATCTGCGCTATAGTCGAAGTTAACGGTTCTCAATCCTGGTCCTGGATCACCACAGCCCTGCTTGAATCTGACTGGACCAATCACCCTTGAATCCAACTTTTCAATACATTAACAGGCTAGAATAGACAAATGTTTAATCAAATAATTACATCGGTCATAGATTAGATTACATTTTAATGAGCCGCAAGAGAACACCGTGTATAATTTTTGGGGAACTATAATAACGGTTGGCAAATTTGACATCTCAATTGCCTGAAAAGAGGTAATTTGTCTTGGTGCGGAAACGTGGAGAACAGACCAGATAACACTAATAGGGAGGATAATTATTAACACCAGGAAGGGGTTCTTAAAGTCTGTGCACACAGTGTAGAGGATTGATACCATGATACACTTTAGTCCCTTGCTGTAAACCCAGTCCTAAATTGAAATCCTTCAACGTCACATTTGATGATGGATCCACCTTACATGGGACATGGAGGGTTTCCTTTCTGGCTCCAGGATGTGTTTGCATATCCAATGTGGGAAACATTGGAAGCATTAGGCGGCGGCCACACTGATCTGTTGGAAAACAAGACAGAATGTTGTGGAACGTCAACATGGTGAGAGAGGCATAAATACAGTATCCTAGCTTTGCTCATAACGGTGCTTCAATCAGGACAGACTAGGATGAATGCTCAAATGAAAAACTTTATTCATGACATGAAACATGATGGAAACTTGATGGAGGAACTCCTCCCATTCGTGAAGTTAGGAGTACATCCGGGACGGACGTAGGAATTCAAGATTCAAGATTCAAGACAACTTTATTAATCCCTAAAAGGGCAATTGCATATGACAGGTCGCAGCAACACCTAATAATACACTCATAATACATGTACATACATAGATAAAAAAAAAAGGGGGGGGGCAGCTATGTGTGAGACCTCCTAGCTCTGTTAATAAATAAAAATAGGATAAATAAATAAATGTAAGCACACAACCAAAAAAGTGCTATAAGGTATTGAGCAGCTGGACAGCACTGCATTTTCACTGTTACCTGCAAGTCCTTTATCCCCTCGATAAAGGACTTGCAGGTAACAGTGAAAATTCACATGCCAAGATGTGCTCTGAAAGACCCAGTATACTCTGTGTTTTCCTCAAAATGTGTTGGTCACAAAAAGAGCCCAAGTCTCTCTGCTTAGTTCCAATAAGCAGATTTTCACAATATTATTCAGACTGTTTCTGTCCTTAAGTGACAAGCAATTGAACCAGCAGATAAAAGAAAATGTTAAAAGATGAAGAAACTCAATACAAGATTGATAAAAACGACTCAGAATCACTGTACTAACAGAGAAGGAGTTCAACTTCCTAAGGAGATGAACCCTCTGCTGGCCCCGTTTCAGTATTTACATCCCACTTAAGTCGGTTGTCAAACACTGTGCCCAGATAGTCAACAATTTCAATCTTCTCCCCATCTATGTCACTCTCTATGACGGCATCTTTGCCTCGTCTAAAATCAATTATCAATTCTTTAGTTTTAGATACATTTAACTCCAAAAAGTTTTTCCAAAAATTTTTATAAAAGCAGGGAGAGCCGAACCATGGTCACAAAGTAGAGGCGAACAAAGTAGAGGCGAACAATGTAGCTGCCATCTTTACAGCTTCTGCAGCTGTCAGTGTACATAATATAGAGTAGAGGTGATAAAACACATCCTTGAGGCGAACCCGTGTGTCTGAGAGACGGCCATTCTGCTGTCTGTCAAACAAAAAAACTAAGATCCATAAGACAAGTTGATGTGATAAGTTAAAATCAGAAATCAATCTTTCAATTAAAAGACAAGGTTGCATATTATTAAAAGCAGAGGAAAAATCTGCAAACAAGAGTCTAGCGTAGGCTTTAGGTTTCTCCAAATGTTTGTACAGAGTGTTGAGGATGAAAAGCTTAGCGTCCTCAACACCTTTACCTGCCTGGTAAGCAAAATGTAAAGGGTCAAGCTTCCCCTCAGTAGCCTTAAGAATCCAGTTTTTAATTATCTTCTCAAATGTTTTCAGAATGAGTGAAGTAAAGGCAACTGGCCTAAACTCGTTAGGCTGTTTGGGATTATTTGGGATTATTTTTCTTAGGTACTGGCACAACATAAGAAGATTTCCAAATACAGGGAACTTGACTGGAATCAACTGAAATTTGAAAAATATGTTGAAGGACACTACCAAGCTGTTCAGCACAGTGGTGCAATGTATGGCCATAAATGCCATCAGGACCTGGGGCCTTCCTTACATTGATGCCCTTCAATAACCTTACCACACAGCCCTCTGATATCATAATGTCATTGACCGAGGAGAGTGTTTTTATACGAAAAACCGTGCCTTTCAAAATGAGAATAAAATACATTAAAAACATCAGGCAAGTCATGGTCCTTGACAGGTTTCCTAGTATTGTCTATATTCTGATTTATAGACTTTATTCCCTGCCAAGCTGCCCGAAGGTCACCACTGCTATACTGTACTTCTATTTTATTCCTATACATTTTCCTTGCTTTCCTTATTTCATTCCTCACTTCTCTAGATATTACTTTCTTATCCTGGCTGTCCCCTGTGAAGAAAATGTGCTTCTTTTTATTTAGAACATTTTTCAGTTCTTTAGTTACCCAAGGTTTGTTGTTGGGAAAAACAACAATCTCTTTACAAGGAATAATAGTGTCTACACAAAAAGAAATATAGGAAGACACCACTTAAGTCAGATCGTTCAAGTCATTACATGCACCATAAAAAACGCTCCAGTCCGTGCACTCAAAGCAAGACTGCAATTTGCTGAATTAGGATGTCCCCCTGGGGAGTTCCTCTGGAGCCTGGTCATTGGTGGTGATGGGGTGGAGGAGGGATGAAGGTAAGCACAGTGACTGGAATGACAGCAGCATACGCCATAGATCTGAGAGAAGGACAATAGCATAGCAGGTGACGTGTTTATACTCCTGTCACTTAGACAATTGGCTCTCTGAAAAAGAGAGGGAAGTGATGGCTAACTCTGATTGGTTCTCTGGAAAAAAGGGGGAGAGTGTTTGCCAACTCTGATTGGGTAAAGAGAAAGCATGAATGAACGGATGATTTAGGTAGTCTTCCTGATTGAAATTGCGTAATACTTCACTACTTCACAGCAGAGGTGGGATGTAACAAAGTAAAAATACTTAATTACTGTACTTAAGTAAGACTTTCAAATATCAGTACTTTACTCAAGTTTTTCTTTCACTGAAGACTTTTTACTTTTACGGGTTAGGGTTAGGGTTAAAATAAAAATCTGTACTTTCTACTCACTACATTTTCAAAACAGACTTGTTACTTTCAGGAAATCATCAACTGATTTTCTAAGGAAAATGTCTTTCAGCATCAGACGGCTTCCATCCCGGAAGCAGCTCATCAAGAGCCAAATGTGATTGGCTGCTTGTTCAGCAAAGTGGCACCAAAAATTAGGGAAAGGGACAGAGAGAGAAGCAACGCAACAAGAGAGAGAATTACTGTTAGTGAATTCAGCTGCTAGGGTTCAGGTTTGTGATCTGAGCTGCAGACTCTTTCTTATCTGGGATTCAGAGGAACGCTAAACAGAAAACCAGTTTAGAACATTAGAAATGACTTTTTTAGAGAACGACTTTTACTTAAGTAAATTTAAGTCCACATACTTTTATACTGACTTGAGTAAAGGATTTGAAATGATACTTCAACTTCCATTATTAAATTTAATATTTTAAATGAGTATTTGCACTTTTACTTGAATAGGGAATTTGTGTACTTCTACCACCTCTGCTTCACAGACAAAAGATGAAACAGACTATACAGTATAAATTCAACAAGAAACTGATCTTGAAAATCTACAGTCATCCCAACGTTCTACCAGCCTTTCTCCATTTTATCTTTGTTTTGGTCGTACCGTTGTCTCTGTTATGCCACTATTTATTCCAAAACAGACGTAGGAACGCCTCTGATTGGCTGAATGGACGGTGACAAATCTGTCCGTCCAAAAAAAAAGTTCAACTGGATTGAAAACAGATGGAAATCACAGAGAGGGCTCATGTTGAACATGAATTATCCACCATTTGGAAATAAAAAGTGACAAGCATCATCTCAAATCAGTTAAAGTGAAGCAAAAAGCTGCAGTAGTATTCCTGAACTATTGACAGATTCTCAGGAAGCAAAACTTCCAAACTGGATAGGTGCCATTTTGGAATTAAAGGTTCATTAAGTAATCCATGCCTTTGTCGACATCAATTGGCACAAACAGTAATAAACACTGATAGGTTGAAGTCTCTGGCACAGTTGAAAATGCAAGTAAGTGGAGAGGTAGGAGGAGGTGTTGGGAGTAAGTGTGTGTGTGTGTGTGTGTGTGTGTGTGTGTGTGTGTGTGTGATGGCAGCCTCCTCGCTCTTTTCCAGCCTTGCCCACAGTGCAACATTCACACAGCATTTTGGGCACTTTCCAAACCAGCAACTGGACGGACGCCACAGACTTAATGCAGCCTGTCTATTGGACTACTTAAAGGATTACACTCTGAACTACAGTGTATATATTTTATATGGACTGCCAGTTCTTGAAATCTTTGCAAGCAAAATTCATAGAGGATGAAATGTAAGATTTGTATGAGCCAATGGAAAATGGAGTTTGTAAAGAGTAATAGAGAGAACTGCAGATAGAGTCAGCAGTCTTGCCTTGCTGTATCGACTTTATTCCATTTCTCTACGTCTCTCTTTGTCGATCTCTCCGTCTCTAATTTTCTATCTTTCTTTTATTCTTTCTCTGACTCTTTCTTTCCCTCTGTCTGTTTCTGTCTCTTTGTCTGCATCTCTTCTCTTTAACTCTACAGTACAGTCTGCCTCCTTGTATTCTCTCACTCTTTTGACTCTCTTTCTTTGCATCGTTTCTCTGTCTCTTCTGCTGCATCTCTCTCTCTCTCTCCCTCTCTCTCACTCACACACACACACACACACATAACATCACAACTTCAAAATGCCCACAAAATGATGCGCCATTCACAGTATGTCTGTCTGCATTTACAGGAAAATGTGTGTGTGTCTCGGTGCGGTTGTCTGCCTGTGTGTGTGGACCTGAACAAATACAGATTCTGCACATTCCCATGGTGCATTCCTGGCACTGACATAGACTAATCAATTAAGCAATTTAACTGAATGTGATCTCAGCTCTTTGGCTCCCAAGTTGAACTGCTTTCATCTCTTCAATGGAGAATACAGAAACATCAGGCTACTTGGCTTGCTAGCGTTAGCAACTACAGATTAACATATTACATACATGTAGAAGCGCTGTTTATAGTGATAATTGCATATGGAGAAGATTATGAGAGTTGTGTGAAAAATCCCAGCAAAGATATAAAGATTTATAGTTGAATTTACATTTTCACAATAATGCAATATTGCTTATTTTTTGTTCATTCTACACTGCTCAATAAAGAACAGACAGGATTTGTAGAGAGTGATTTCAAACTACACCGTGACTAAGTTTGATAGCATCCAGGTACAGAGAAGCAAAGTGTTTGTGTTGAGCCTGGGTTCTTCAAACTGTCCCATGCCACAGCTGATTAATCATCAAAACATGACGCAAAACGCTTTTCCATGATTCAATCGTGTCTCACCTTGGCTGTGCGGTCATGGTTGTGTCATCTGTTAACACTGACGTGCTCATTCCTCTCGGGACACGCTCCAGAAGTCTAAATATGGAGAACGACATTTATGATATTTACCAGATGCGAGCTATAAATGACTGGGTTCGCCATGTAGAGCCAGCAGTCCAAGATCACTCCCCCTTTTCAGAAAGGCAAATTCCAGTGAATGCATTCGGAGTATGCGAGAGACTGGAGGTATTTCCAAAGAACATGGATCATCTAAACAGACAGTATCTGATATTTTCCAGTTGAGACGGCGTCGGCTTTCTGTTCCAACTCTACTCTCATCGTGGGAGATGAAACTCAGCCCTTCCCAATTTCTGGAGCGCAAGGATTATTCGAAAAAAGGAAAACGAAAATCGAGTTTGAATTCATTTTGCCTTTGCTTTGGGTTTTGTCACACAGTGTTTGACTCCTGCAGACTGTACTGTATTCATAGAAAGTCAGGAGCAAAATCTATTCTGCCACGGCCCCGCTGTCTTCAATTCAATCTTATTTCCTCCAGTATTTCCTCCTCTCTGGCACCAGCTTGTAAGTGTTGGAAAGAGGATTCAAGAGAGAGTATTTCTGTTTTGCTCTTTTTATTGGCAGTGAAAATTTATCTTAAAATACGAAACCTAGATCCAGTGCTGGTAGGTCTTTCCTGGGAAAAATCCTCTGGCACACAGAAAGTGATGCGTTTTGTGTCTTTGGTTTGTTTGGAACAGCAGAAGAAGAACTGGGTAGTTAGCATGAGCAGCGATAGCCACCATGGCTGAACAGACAAAGGAAAAAGAAACTCAAACTGCATCAACAGAACAATCCAAGCTCCGCCCACACTGTTTGATTGACAGGTGATCTGTGGGAACTGCAGTGCAGAATGATAGTGTTGAGTGTGAGTGATGATGTTGCCGTCTTGCACTTGTCTATTTTATTATTGCACATATTCAAATATTATATGAACATTTTATTTGATTGTTTTTTTCCATTCAGCTCCTACATTGTGTTTATGAACTTGGAAAGGAAATAAATGTTTCATCAGCCATCAGTTAAAAGACTTGGCCATCGCTCAGCTGGAGATGCCGCATGACGTATTCCTCGTATACACTGGCACCCGCTCTTCAAACCTCATTCCCTGGCCTCTATTAATTATCTTATGAATGATCAAAGGGACGAGGCTCTGCTTTACTAACGATCAGTGGTGGAAAAAAATCCTCAAACCCTGTACTAGTAGCAATACCATAATAGAAAAATACTTAATTAAAAGTAAATATTCTGCATTCAAACATTTACTTAAGTAAAAGTACAGAAGTATTAGCAGTAAAATGTATTTAAGTATCAAAAGTAAAAGTTCTCATTCTTTCAGAGTGTTACATGATTGAAGCATTAACCTGTAAGAAGTATTTTAATGTTGTCGGTCTAACTGCTCCATATACTGTTGGAGAGTTTAAACTCTAACAATGCAACATATTTTATGAGCTTATCGTATGTTTTGCATGTAAAACCTTATTCTGCAAAGTAACTAGTAACTCCAGCTGTCAGATAAATGTAGTGGAGGAAAAAGTGCAATATTTCCCTCTGACATGTAGTGGAAGAAAAGTATAAAGTCTCACAAAATGGAAATACTCAAGTAAAGTGCCAGAACTTCAAAATTGTACTTAAGTACAGTACTTGAGTAAATGTACTTTTCACTTCTGCTGACAATCAAACCATGGAATAATTTTTGGGACGTTTCCATAAAGGCCAGAATTGAAACTTCAAACGGAGGCTGTGGCTCCAGAGCCTGATACTGCGAGCCGCCGCTTCCACAGTCATTTTTCATTTGTTGTCTTGTCAGTCGCCTTCCTGCTTCCCAACAAAGAAGTGTCGGAGCCCGATGCAAATTGAATCAGGACGATCGAAGTCGGGGGAAACGTAGGTGAGGCGACACACAGCCGCCAGGTGGAAGCTAGCCAGACACCGGCCGTGTGTATGTGTGTGTGTGTGTGTGTGTTTGGGACAGAAATATTAAAGCGAGGTCATAAGAGGCTGTGTCAGGACAGCCTTTTAGTATTCATGAGGACGACTGAAGTCCTTGGGATCTAACTGGTGGACCTGCTCTTTCATCGCTCTCTCTCTTTCTCTCTGGCTCTGTGTCTATCTTTCTACTCTATCTCTTCTGTCTCTCTTTCTCTCTCTCACTCTCTTTCCCCACTCTTTCTCTGTCTGGCTGTCCCTTTGTCATTTTTTCTCTGTCTCTCTCTTTGAGGTCTCTCTCTCTCTCTCTCTCTCTCTCTCGCTCTCTCTGTACTTCTCTGTCTCTCTTTCTCTCTCTCTTTCCTGCAGTGGAAACCATGCTGTATGTTGAGGGGGAAATTTGTCTTTTAGAGGCAAAGTAGAAGTATTATAGCAGCAATGATGACGTCATTCATACAAATAAAGTTATATCCAAACCAGTGGTCAGATATTCCTCTCTTTTAATCTAAAAGCAGGCTTGTGACTGGAAGGTCGCCGGTTCAAATCCCAGAATCCGCTGTGAAAATTCAGGTGGGGGAATTGTCGATGTGCCCATGAGCAGGCGCTTAAAACCCCAGCTGCTCTAGTGAAGCTAATATTAAAAATAAACTAATAAATTATAGATTTGTCTCTGCCTTTGCAGTCAAACTCATGTGGGTAATTGTCTTTTGAAAAGTTTTTTGACTCACATTAAAACAGAGAAAAAAAGTTCTGTAGAGATTGGCTTAGTTGAACCAAATCTGTCTATGGTAGACACTAAACTTGGGCCTATCTCCCATTCATAAATGCCACCACTGCTGCTGAGTTTCCTACTATAATTGTTGCTGAAGCAGTGCTTTTTGTGTAACGGTAGTTGTATAATGGTGCCATGTATTTTTCTTTGAAATTTAATTCCTTTGGCTGATGCAGCACAAAGAGCAGTGGAACCACAGACTGTAAATGCAGATGACAGTGACTAGTGTTGCATGCATAGCTCTTTGTTGCGACTGAGTCCCAGTACAAACCAAGAACATCATCAGCATGTGCGGCAGAGCCACCAGTAACTGCCTGCTGTCTGCACGATAGGCTGGAAATGTGATTATTGAGATACATGCTTTGCCTCTGCATTATATGTAAACCTTATCCATGCCTAGTTTATAATACATTTTTAGTATCAGTTAAGAAACACTGAGTCAATGTTTTTGTTGTACACAAATTACACTGATTAGTGTAAGTGAGTAAGGGTGGATTTTCATAATAGGCTGTGGAAAGAGCAACATATTCAGTTCCAGTCGGTTGAAAAATAACTTTTGAGCAGTGTGTCCAATGCTCTTCTCTATTTTGTATTGACAAAGAATTTACTTTGGAGTCAAACTCATGTGGGTGATTGTCTTTTGAAAAGGTTTTTGACTCACATTAAAACAGAGAAAAAAAAGTTATGTAGAGATTGGCTTAGTTGAACCAAATCTGTCTAAAATCGCTGCTTGACATCATGTTGCTCTGACATCGCTGAGTTCCGACATTCTGGACATTCCAGAGCTTCAACATTCCAGAGTTCCGACATTCTGGACGTTCCGGATCTTCGACATTCCCGAGTTCCAACATTCCGTATTTTCAACGTTCTGTACCTCGGCCCTCCCTCATCCTGTGTCGGGAAAACTGTACAGATGGAAACTGGCACTGGACAGTAAGTCTATCCACAGATGTACAAAGGCAATGGTCTAGAAATGTATGTATGTGAGTGTGTGTGTGTGTGTGTGCGTGTGTGTGTGTGCGTGTGTGTGTTCGTCCTTGCTGTAGAAATCCAATCCCCGTGGCTTAGTGATATGGGGACCTTTAGTTCCTGTTTAAACAGACAAATAGCGCCAGGGACTAGCAAACAAACGCACTGACATTTAGTATGCAAGTAGTGATAAGGTTGGAAACGGCTCTGACATTGGTTGAAAACACATGGGGGAAGAAAAGAGAAAAATACATGGCACACATGAGAGAAGGACAGACAAAATATTATCTTTTTCTCTCTCTGGGTCATTTGGATGGATTTTGAATAGCAGCTAGTTAGCTAGTTATCTGGCTAGCCGGCTAGTTGTAGCTAAGCTAGCTGCTATTCAAAAGGCTGATAGATAGACAGACAGATAGATAGATAGATAGATAGATAGATAGATAGATGGCAAATGTGAGAGAAGGACAGAAAATAAGCTTGCTACGGCTAGCCAGCTAGCTAGCTAGACTGATGGATCTATAGATAGATAGATAGATAGATAGATGCAAGGAGAAAGAGAGATTATGCAAAGAATGAGAACATAGCCCTGCATTAACAAAGACGGATGGTTTGACAGGTAGGTAGATAGATAACAGATACTTACGCACAGTTAGATCTGCAGAAAGGGAGCGATCATTTGCTCTAATGAAAAGCCATTTTTCAGAGCTGTAACACCCAAATTACCCGTATTTTACAGCACTGCGATCATTTCTTGGCTGGAAAATGTAATTCTTCCCCAGAAAATGATCATGTCACATTCACATTATCAGATTGTCCAATTCGTCCTCTGTGGAGCCGTTACATCGGTTTGATACCACAGACCAGGGTGCCAGGGCAATCTCCTCCCTCTGTCTACGGTAGACGTTTGCCTGATAAATATTTTAAAAAAGCATTTCGAAAGATTGCCCATGCACATTTGATTAATGCCGAGCTGTTCCGTCGGTGTGGGGAAAACACATTTCAGCCAAGCTTTAAATTCCCCAAATACGACGCCATAAACCAGGTCATAATTACTACAAGGTGTAATAAAGTGTCTCAGGCAGCTAGTGGCACATAAGTCACTTCCAATACAACGGGCTGGATGAAAATCATTTGCCACACTACACTACAGCGCGTCAGTCATTAAGGAGCCCGTATTTTCCGACACCGCCGTCATCCCAGGGGTGTAAATTTGCGTCCGGCGTCATCCGGCTCGTCCTCGTCATTATCACCGTAATTCCCAGCGATACGTCAAAACGTGTGAGCCGGCTCGCTGCCCTCCCCCTGTGCACCCCGGGATAAAAGCCCATCACGCTATTAATCATCGCTACACACTCCACAGAGAGAGATATGGATGAGTGTGTGTGTGTGTGTGTGTGTGTGAGGTTTCCGTGAGTGTGTGTGTGCAGTATGTGCGTCATTGAATATTGCTGTTTTCTACCCCCCCCCTTTCTTTCTTTCAATATCTCTTTCTTTCTGTGTGTGTGTGTGTGTGTGTGTGTGTGTGTGTGTGACTCACTACACAGTAAGTGTGTGTCTGGTGTTGTTATTTCAGTGTGTGTGTGTGTGTGTGACTTTCTGTGAACCATACATACCATACACATACAACCATGTGTATGGTATGTATAGTTTAGGTATGTGTTAGCGTTTGTGTATGGCTTCAGTGTGTGTGTGTGTGTGTGTGTGTGTAAAGTCAGATGAGATAGAGATGGAGGTGAAAGGTTCTCCATGCCTCGTGTAAATGTCAGCAGATAGGAATCCCTATCATGTTTTCCTCCATGTTTCTCCCTGCTGTTAGGCTATATAATCCTGTGTGTTTGTGTGTCTGTGTGTGAGAGAGAGAGAGAGAGACAGAGAGAGAAAGACAGTAGTTGTGTCTGTCTTTTTGTGTGTGTGAGAGTGAAGGAAGGAAGGAAGGAAGGAAGGAGGGAAGAGAAGTTGAGACTCATTTCTACCCTTGCTGGTTTAGGATCAAATCCCAGCAGCAGCTTCTCTCCTCTGTCAGCCCTCCATTGTCTCTCTCTACCTTCCTACTGTTTCAATGAATAGAAACTCCTACGGCCAGTGGACTGCCACCAAGTTGTCTTCTCTCCTGTGTGTGTGTGTGTGTGTGTGTGTGTGTATGTGTGTGTGTGTGTGTGTGATTGCCCCCACGTACAGATAGCCAGAGTTGTTGAGAATTGGTCACTCGTCGATTTCCAGGAAGAGTCCAACATCCTCTTCTATTATTTTCCGTAGATAAACACAGAGTGGCAGACCGCAGCAGGGTGAAAACAGGCCAGACTAAACACACCGTGTCCCAGCTCACACATTTCCATCCAAACCGCATATTTTTACATTGACGGTGAACCGAATTTAAACATCTGCTTTGTATGTTTTTTATCAGTCTGTAGGTGTGACGACATATTCCATTAACACACCGTCAGCATACTGTAAAATGGTAAGAATTAACTTTGTAGTGCTAATAGACATAAAGAAATTCTAGCAGCATTGGTGGTCAAGCAGTTATCTATCTATCTATCTATCTATCTATCTATCTATCTATCTGATAGCTACCTGGATAGCTGGCTAGCTGTCGCAAGCTAGCTGTTATTCAAAATCCATCCAAATGAACTAGACAGAGAAAAAGATAATAGTCTCTCTCTCCTCTAATGGGTTCCATGTATTTTTCTCTATTCTTTTCCCATGTGTTTTAAACCAATGACAGAGCCATTTGCAACCATGTCATTATAGCCTACTAAATGTGTTTGGTGAAACTAGCTAACAAGATCCTGGCCGTTTCTCAAACCCAAGCATGCAAAGAACGGACTTGTGTTCTTGGGGAGAACGTTCTTGCTAGTCGTTCTTGGAAGAATGACCTCGCAAGGTCACGAGAACACAGAACGCTGTCGACAGTTTGAGACGATGTGTTCTTGCTGGTATTGCGCAATACCCCCGCAGGTGCTAGCCTGCTGGCGAGCCAGTTTGTGGAGCTTCTCAACTCCGAAAACGTTGGAGCAAATTTTCGATTCAATTTTCGTAAAACTGCCAATATTTGAAATCTACACAGTTGATTTCTCGCCTCAAAAATTCTCAGAAGTGAATTTAGTGATGAAATAGCATACGAAAATTGTAAAAAAAAAACGTAACGTTGTCGGCCTCTCTGCTGCTTCCCGCTCCTCGCTTGAATGCCGAAATGAATGCTGGGATATTTGTGTTGACAAGTTCATACAAGTTACCGACCGATGCATCCTCGGTAAAACGGGCGTGTCAAGAACACTTCCAGGAATTTTAACCGTTCTTGGCGAAATGCGAACTTGTGTATTGAGACAGCACTTGGGCTGCGACTGATGATGTTTCACAAGGACACAAGAACACAAGTACAGACAAGAGCGCAGATTGAGAAAGGCCCCCTCTCTCTCTCGCGCTCTCTCTCTCTCTTTCTGTCATAAATGAAGTATGAATAAAAGAGGTCCTTGAGCCAAACTACCCTCAGTGAGAGGATGGTAAATTCTAACACATGGACAGGCCACAAGCCTATTTCACTGCTCTATGAGTGCTATGGATGGATGGATCAGCGGATGGATGGATGGATGGACTGATGGAAAATCATCCATCTCTCCCCACTGAGGCAGTCACACTGTAGACTAAGCATGTAAAATGATTCCGTCTTTGTCTTTCTCTCTATCCACCCTCTCTTTTGTAAAGAGGACCACAGACAAACGATTATGGGATACATCTGAAGGAGTATTGATAGGCAATTTAACCAAACATTGCCGTGATTCATTGGTTCTGCCTAACATGCTATATTAAACACGTTCATTTAGCAACATTGATCTACCATGTTGCCCTTGTCAAAGTCCCGAAAAATCTTTCTTTACGGAGCTGTTTTTTGAGTGTGTAGTAGGCCTTTTCTACACGTATTCTATCACTATCAGCACCTCACCAGGACACCGGTGAGCATTTATCTTTCTTCCAAAAACACCTTGATTTTGTCACGTTTGCCAAGCTGCTCATCATGCAGCAACAATGCCCATCTTCCTCAGTTGGCAGTCTATCATCGCCTTCAGGAATAGGACTGTGAAGTAGCCTAGCGCATTGGGATGGGAGCCAATTAAACTCCTGGTACAGCTGAATGGATGAGTCAATGGACAATGGATATAAGTGTGTGTGTGTGTGTGTGTGTGTGTTGAAGGTGCAGACAGACTTATTTAGAATGAGTCACCTGCTGATTTCCAGTAAAAAATCCCCGGTCTTCCCACAGTGCTGGACACCATGGAACAGTGAGCAGTCTGGAACATTTTCATTCTGTTCCTCACCACACTGGTTTAGTGCTCCAGTGCTACTTCAATTCAATAAGTAGAGCAAGGCACTACCAGCACTTGCCAGGGCTGTGGGTTCAATTCCCTGTGTAGCTCGATGGAAACAGCGTGGCTTTGATTCCCATGTTAAAAATGTAGATTTTGTCCTTGGACTCAAAATGATTTTGGGAACACATGTAGGTTCTTCTCATATTATTTATTTACTACGTGACATAGCCAACATTCAGCCTATCTAA
Organism: Centroberyx affinis; assembly: GCF_046629955.1. NCBI lineage: Eukaryota > Metazoa > Chordata > Actinopteri > Beryciformes > Berycidae > Centroberyx > Centroberyx affinis. The sequence goes on along the minus strand of NW_027281573.1, from coordinate 109,223 downwards.
CATTACAGAGACATGGGTAGGGTCTGAATATGGTTTGACCAATATGGGTTTTTTGAAGGTTGATATAAATATTGGTTGATATTTTGTGCCGATATTCAATATTTTTAAAATCTGCCCCAAAAAAAATAAAAAAAAATTACAAGTATTCTCCCACAATTTTGGCAGTGTGGAAAAGCCCTTGACACAGCATTTCGATTAAAACTCTACACTGAAACTACTATTACTACTACTACTAATAATAATAATAATAATGATAATGATAATAATAATGTGTACTATGAACATTTTGATCTGATGTGAATCAGATCAAAATGTCACATTACAATCAATTCAGGTTGAGGACTTCCCATAGACAACCTGTGTAGTATTGATCAAGTACTACCATTAATCAATCATTAATGTAATCAAACATATTACATAATATCCATCATATTTTAGGTGGACAAAACTGATTGGCCAATATAGGATTTTTAATTAAAGCCCCAATATCAGCCTGATAAATCAGCAGCCCAATATACTGGTCTAAGTGTAGGTGTGATGGCATAAAATAGCCAGTAGCTACATATGAAATTAAATTTCTCAAGTAATAAAACATTGTCTGTTTCTCCAGAATAAAGTAGAGGGTCCATTTTAATGTAGGAAAAATAGCAAGCACTGTCAATAAATTAGTTAAATATGTCACTGTGAATAGGTTCCTGCTGTACAGTGTTGCAGCAATTCTACTACATCTATTAAAAAGTAAATCAAATTGCTGTCTTTATTTTCTTTCCCTATCAAAGTTACTGTCAACTTGCAACGAAACGCTCTACAGATTTCCTGTGCATTTTCTAGGATTTTCTGTGTAACTCGTGGTCGTCTCTCCACAGGTTGTTTTACCTACTGACAGAGATGAAGGAATATATATTGTAGCAGAGGGCTATAGGGACAGGTTGCTCTGTCTGAGAGGATGGAGCTACAGAAACAGATATCCACTTCCTAACAGAGGATATAGCGAGAGACATTGTCTCCAAAGTTTGAATTTCAAAGTTCAGTTTTCAAAATCTCACAAACAAGAAACATTTGCCCCTTATTCTGGCCAAAAGTTAGAATCTGCAGAGTTTGCTGCTCATTAAAAACCTCCTCCCAGGACAATAGGAACAACCAGGAGGAAAACAAACAAGACAGAATATAAGAGAGACATATGAAAAAAATAATATATAATATGGACATATGAGATCATACTTGCCATGTCATTCTTTCCAAATACCATCTGTATTTTTGTATCTACATGTGCTGATGTGACTGGAAGTGACTGTAGGATTTTCATTAGGTCCTTGTTGAACTACGCATGTCGATGTCCCTGGGTCAACACACCTACATGATGTCCCCCATACATAATGTTATCTAAAGTAGCTATTTTAATGTGTCATAATGCAATCATGCATAAGTAACATCTAGAACGGTCTTTACCACCGGCACAGAGTTGAACAAGTCAAAGATGTGATTTTAAAAAAAAGTTGAAGAAGAGGGCGCAAAATACACATAACAAAACCATGCACTATCTATCTATCTATCTATCTATCTGCTGGTCTGTCTGTCTTTGCAACTGTCTCTTTCTCTCTCACTATTTCTCTCTCTCTCTCATAAATATGAATTACGCGGACCCTTGAGCCCACTTTCCCTACAGGAATGGATAGTGAAGTAACACATGGATGGACCAGGAGTCTATTTCCCTGCTCCTTGATTGCTTCATGGATGAATGGATGGATGGATGGATGGATGGATGGATGGAGAGAAAATCCCATCTCTACACCCCCCCCCCCCCCCCCCCCCCCCCCAGGAGAGTCACATTGTAGACCAGGCATGTAAAATAATTCCCTCTCCTCATCTTTCTCTCCGTTATCCTTCTGTTCATCTCTTCTCTGTGTTCACTGATGCACAGATGTGAGCAGGTGGGAGCTATACGGGGGGGGAAGTCAATAACAGCCGTACGAACACGTCCCTCCCTATCCATTTACCTGTTACCGCCACGGATCACTCGGCTGGGAGGAAAGATAAAGGAAATAGAAAAAGTTTAGCTAAGCAGGAAGGCGATTGCTAACCCGGCGGCAATTACTTCCCTTACTGCACTGGGTGAAAACTGATCAGTATGTCATGGCAAGTTTGTATATAGAGCGGCTTTAACGAACAGGTTTGCCACAAAGTGTTTTACAGAGAAGAAAGGACGCAGAAACGAGGATAATGCAAACAACACAAACTCCCTGAAACAAGGCCAGAGCTCTGTGTGTGAGTGTGTGAGTGAGTAAAAGAGAGTAGATATGGGAGTGTTGTATGATAGGAAGGCACTTGTATCTCCAAAATCTCAACTTGAAGAAAAACAGCCTTATTTTTTATTTTTGAAAGAGTTTCAGAAGCCCAGTGGTCATGAAAGTTTCTCAACCCTCAGAGGACTTTGTAATCTCAGATCAAATGAAAGTATTGAAAAACACCGAAATTGGACTTATGAGGTCTTCAACTGACAACAGCAATATGTAACTCATACTCGTATACTGCAATATGAAAGAATGCAATATCTACAATGTACAATATGCTGCAATATGGACATTACAATCCACTAAATTGTGAGATTGACAAGTTTATGGCAGAGTTGCTTACTTGAAGACTTGATCAATATTCTAGCCGTTTAACTTTTTTTTTTAAAGCCAAATAAAAAGAAAATATAGTCTTAAAACCTGAAAAATTGTCATGCCACACTTACAATATTGATAAAAAATTGCTGATAAAGAACTGTTATCACTGTGAAGTTCGACAGTATAGCAACATTTAGCTACACAGTAAATATAGACAGACATAATTAATTTGATTAATTCAATAATAATTCAAATGTTTTGTGAAAGACAAGACACAACAAGACAAAGACAATCACACAACATGAAATAACAGAATAGCCGTCTGCATTAAAGTGTCTGGGCAAATACTTTTACATGTCATTTTGAAATCAAATAATGAGGTTTATCCTTTGCACAGAGACAGTGTTTTACAGTTTTGCTGTCAGTTCATGCAAAGGAGGTTTTATAAAACCCAGTTAGATTCAGTCCTTATAAGTATGTTCATGGAAAAGTGGAGAGATACCGCACTTTAACGTTTAATGTTCTTTAATGAAACACCTTGCTTTAAAAAAGACTGAAAAGAAGCTTCATGTATCCTAAAGCCACGTCTCACACATACCCACACACACACTCCTACCACCCTCCCACGCACAGAGAGAGCGAGAGAGACAGTCAGAGAGAGAGAGAGCGAGAGAGACAGTCAGAGAGAGAGAGAGAGAGAGTCAGTGAGGTGAGCGTAACATTTTAACATCAGCCACACGTGATGTGACATCTGCGCGTCCCTTTAATTTTTCATCCCGTTCCTCCTGCACCGCGCTTCTGCCGAGTGACTTTAACCGGTCTAATGCTGCCAGACCCCTCTGTGAAGCTGTGGGGCGATGACGACAGCCTGAACTCACTCCGACTAAGTCAAACATCCGGATCAAGATGTTAGTTTTGTCAATTAAACAAGCGATGCATGCTGGAGCGTCTTTGCTGCCACTGACTTGAGTTGCTGCATATTTGATGCTGCGCCATTTTTTTTATGGTGTACGAGGTCTATGTCTGTTGCAGAGAAACACTTAAACCCGCAATAAGCCATATCAGACCTTATAACCAATCCTGAATCTAATGTGTGCTATGTGGAGATTTCATTGAGACATAATGAGATAAACCAATATCCACACAGCAGTCAGTTGTGTTGCTGTTTTCACCTCTTTTCTAAAGCTTGTTGTCAAATTCCACTTCAAAATGGACATTTATTTATATGAAAACGTCGCAGATCATTACTTTAAAAGACAACTGAGTATACTTTGATGCACAACATGCCTGACACCATCTGAATTATCCTAAAGTCCCACGAATCATTTGCAAATACTCGCAGATCTCGGTCTGCATGCCGCACCGTGCCGAAGTCTGAAACCCTTTTCAGCACATAAAAGAGACATCAAATCAAATCGACTTTGCCCAAAGTGTGTTTTTATATAATAATGATGTCTCAAAATCAGTCTAACGTTGCATCAGATATCCTCTGATGAAGTGCTGCCCGCCCCCCCTCAAACATAAAAGATGGGAGAAAAGCAGAAGAAAGGGGGGATGATGAATTCCCTGGGAGATAAACTTAAGTTGAAAACCCCCGCTTTGCCGTTTCTGATGGATCCCGCTCAGCATCAGATAAGACAGCGTGATCAGTTAGCTTTAGTGTTCGTCACGTAGTGCCGGAGAGACGAGGGTTTGCTCCAGACGGAGGGCAAGTGCTTCACGTAAAAGTGTGTGTCTGTGGCCGTTAACAATAAGCCACAAACACAGACGACAAATCCGGTGACTCATACTCAAAGGACAAGGCATGCTCATACATCTGCCTTAGATTAGAGCTATATACAAGGGTCGATAAAGTCCTCCTTCATGCATTTAACTTGCAACCTGAATTAACACTGTGGAAAAAATGTCTCTTGCATGTTATACAGAAGAATAGAGATGTGCTGATATATCGAAATTCAATATATCGCAATATGAAAATGTGACAATATGTATCGTGGCACAGAAAAATGAATTGCTATATTAGCTCCATTTTATTCTGCTGTAGTAATTACAAATGAGACACTTGACCATCACAGTTTCACAAGCTCTCCATCGTAATTATATTATTTGCACTTTCTAATGACATTTTGAAATTGTTGTTTACATTCTAGCGAGCCAATGCCATCGCTAGAAGGATTTGTGGCACAGACATAAACATAATTCTGCACAGTCAGACTTTGCTGTCATTGGACTTTTATTTATTACATTGTATCATGGTCGCATTGAATCGCGAACCCCCGTACTGCGTATCGAATCGTATCGTGAGATCGTCCCATCCCAACAGAAGAACCAAAAAACGATATTTTTAAAAATAAATTCAAGTGTTCCAGGCAATTCCTTTTGACGTCCTATGGTTGAAAAGAGAGGAAAACGTGACTGTTCAAAAGATTTCGTCATTAGTTCAGTAAGCATGCAGTAAAATCTTCTGCCATGGTAGACGGTCAGGCTGTGGCAGTAAGCTTAAAGATTAGAGGAGCTGTCATGTGACCGGAGGGTTGCAGGTTCAAATCCCCAGAGTGCCTGGAAACATCTGGGTGGGGAAAGCTCATGAATCGCGATCTGCTTTCCCTCAACAGCTGCTACTGTAGTGCGCTGGAGCAGAGTGTGAAGCAGTGCTGAAAAACATCATGTGTGTTCAATGAAACCTGTCCCTGGACAAATAAAGGTGAAAAAAATCGAATTCCTCCTGCATAATCCAATCATGAGCCAATAGACTAGAGCCTGACTTAGATCCCTTTTCTCAGTAAGGAGATAAAGACATAGATGCTGTGTAAAAAAACGAGTAGGATGGCCTTTCTCCTTTTAAAAGGAAGGAAAAACAATGATATGCATGAACCACGTCTCTCTATGAAAGACATATTTCACTTTGATACACAACATTTCCATTTCATTTTTATTCTCTATTCATGGTCTCATTCTCTTAACCTTGGCATGACTCCATCAACAAAGCCATCCTCCAGCATCGGCTGCCTCTGGAATGCGCAGTGACCTCCGCGGTGGGGTTTTTTTTAATTCTTTGAGTCAAATTTACTTACAAAGGAGCTTTTATGAAAAATACTTTTAAGGACACAGGTTGGTCGCAACATCACAGAGCAGCAAAGGACACAGCTAAACACAGATGGAAACGAGAGAACACTTCACTTCATTTGACGGCGTGATGCCAGAGTTTGTGTGTGTGTGCGTGTGTGTGTGCATCTGTGTGTGTTGATGGAAATGCCAAAGAACAGAGAAAACTAAAACTGACAATGGGGCAAGTGGGACAGTTTCAGCTCGTAACTCTCACAAAATTTTGCGCGGCACAAACTACAATCGTTACACCAAAGTGAAATACTGTTTCAATATGTGAAGTAAGATTATAAAGGTCAGCGCACTTTATAGAAGCCAGTATTCATAGATAATGGCCTTGGCCTTGTGGGCTGCCGTCTAGATACTGAATCCAGTGCCTCCTGCCTTAACAAAAGCAAGACTCCTCCGTATAAAGACGAAGTAAAGCAACAGGAATACAGTAAAAAGCCTCGTACAGGGGGTCACGAGCAGGCGGCGAGGCTGTCCGTCAGCCTTCAGAGTCAAGGTGAAGCCATAAATAAAGCATATATGGAGTGGTTGCGTGGGCGAGCGTGCAGATACGGCAACGGATGCCTTCGCCTGTGACAAAAATCAGAGACTCGCCCCGGAGTGCTTGAAAAACAGAAGAGAGAAAGCAAAACCAATGCTATGAAAGATAGATAGTAGTGAGTTGACATAAAGAGAGGAGAGATGCAGGTCTTAAGAACTCTCTGCTGAGTGACTGGATGTTGAATGTATATTTGTAGAGTGGCATGATCACAGAACCTGAATGGATAGAACCGTCTTTCCCATTCGAATCAACGTTCCTGGACGGTCTGAGCGGCGGCCATTTTTATGTGAAACACTGAGCTATCTTGAGTATAAACTGACTTACGGTTTTACAGCAAGGACCGTTAGCATGATCGGTTTTATTACGTTGTCACTCATGCCACCAGTGGTTGGAGCTCTTTTACAGGTCTCTACTGTCTTTTTAAGTAGGTGAAAAGTTTTGACATCTGTGCACAGTTAATGGAAGTGGTTATAGTCGAGTTAATCTGTTTCTGTTTCGATGTCCGTTAGCTGTTTGAAGTTTGCGAATGCTAACTTTTCTTCTTCTCCGCTAAAGGTAGGCTAAGCTACGTTAGTTTATAGCATTTAAGGGGCTATTTTAATTTTTCACGTATGAAAACAGAGTCGGAAATATGAGTGAATGTGGACAGGATTATGTAATGAGTCACTATGAATATAAATCTTTAACCTATAAATCTCTTTGACTTTAGCCTATAGTTTAAGATGAGGAGGGCTGCTCCACCCTCCCGCATACAAGTGAGTCAAAAAATATAAGTAAATATTGATAAGATGCTGTTATAAACCTGTAATATCTTGATCTTGGTACTTGTTTGATGATGCTTACCAGCTAGGTTTGCTAATATGCTGATTTTGACTAGAGGAGCTAGAGAGAGAAAGTACAATCTTTGATAAAGCTAACGTTAGCCTCATCGCTAACGTTTATGTTTAACCACTTTATGCTGTACTAGCCAAATTACCATGACAAACAGTGGAAGGACCGTTTTATCCATTCAAGTTCTGTGGGGATAATCTACTGTGTATCAAATGTTTTGCACTGTCCCTTTTCACAGATAGACAAACAGAGAAACAGACAGAGAAAAAGAGATACATTTATAGAGAGACGTATATAGAGAAATACATAGGATAAAGCGATTTTGAAGCGATTCTTGGCAAATAAAGTGATTCAGACCCTGAAGGAAGAGGAGGATGACCCGACTGACTCATAAGAGGAGGAGAAGAAGAGCAGATGAGCAGATGATGACTCCGTCCAATAAGAGAGACCGGATGGTGGTATCCCAGTAGGCGGGCGGACTAATATGACTGGTGAGGCTTTTGTATTAACTATATAGGCTCAAATATGACTCACACTAGGCTTCCAGACATCCTCCCTTCTCTCATCTCAATCTCTCACCCCTTCCATCCCCCTCTCTCTTTCTTTATCGCCCTCTCTTCTCCCCTGTGTATTGTACCTCTCTCTCTCTCTCTCTCTCTATCTGTCCCTCTCTCTCTCCTCTGCCTATAGATGGGCTCCTAATAAGGTGGATTTTACCTCCTGCCCACTCTCTCTCTCTTCATAAAACACTGAATAAAAAGAAAAAGATGAGAGGAGAAGAAAAGCAAGAGAACCAAAAAAAATAGTCTGCATTTCTCCAGTGGACTGAATTGCTCGACTCTCTTAGTTGAAGTGAATCTGAGCATCTGAACATATTCCAATTAAATCAATAGATGGATGAATAGATGGATGACTTGTCAGTAATCAGGCAGTAATCGGACGTGGCTATTTACTGGGGGTTGGGAGTTGAATTCCCTGTGTATCTCAATGGATAGAGCACCAATTCCCATGCTAAAAATGAGCGTCTACCAAATGGCATAGGCTTTATTATGATGAAAAACCACAAAGATAAGTTGATCCAGGGTCTTTAAGGAGAGCACATTGGTTTGATAGTATTTAAAAATCAGGTGTGGAAAACGTAATTTGAAGGAATCCACATCTTCTCGGACAAAATATTTGCTGCCATGGAAGTAAAACTCAAAACAAACAATTATTAGCTCATTATCTTTCCCTCTTTGCCTGAGAAAACAGACACATTTTTGAAGAGTATATAAAAGTATGCATGAATGTATGTATGAGAGCAATAAATGTAAATATGAAGTGTTCAGTGAGGGCGGTCGTTCCACTCGCTCACATATGAAAACAGAGTCGAAAATATGAGTGAATATGAATAGGATTATGTAATGTGTCGCTATGAATATAAATCTTCAACCTATAAATCTCTTTGACTTTTTAGTTTAAGATGAGGAGGGCTGCTCCACTCTCCCGCATGCGAGTCAAAAAATATCAGTAAATATTCATAAGATACTGTAATATCTTGAATCTGAACCACTCTCCCGTCATGTAAAAGCAGAATGAAAACGCACATGAGGGTATGAGGAAGTCATGGGTCCTTTGGGAGGCCATATTGATCGGAGACGAGGGTCTGAGAGGGTCACACAGCTGATTGAAAACCTTCTGATAAATGGGGGCGTGGCCTGCGATTAGCCCGCCAAGGTTAGACACAGGTCACCGCAGGGTTAAAGTCATAATGAAATGGCATTTTGACAGCATCTTGCTTCCTTAATGTGATGTATTTCATGTTGAAACAGGATGTTGGGGCGGGACATAACGCAGGGAGGGATCGTTCAAAAGCCAATGGGAGATCAGTTAGGGAGAGAAAGGCAGTTTGATTTGATGGGAGGGGCGGGGTTAAAACAATCTGTGATGGTTTTATTGGTTGGAATTGTTTTTTTATGCCTCCTGGTACATGATGATGTCACCACTAAAGATTTTCCGTTTTCAAGGAACTAAAAGTGAGATACTACTAAGAAAATATATATATTTTTGGGCTTAAATTACCAAATATGTGTTGCTATGACAATTAGAATGAGCTAAAAAAGCGAGTCATTTTGCATTTCAGTGTGACTTGATGATGATTGCACTACTTAAATACCTTGGTTGAAACAAACTGATTCAGTTACATTGTGATTACGTATTTCAGATCTGTAGCATTGTGTAGGATTGTTGAACACAACATGGATAGTTGGCTATAATCGGTAACAACATGCTGCCCAACATCCTGGCCCGGGTCTCAAAACTGCACTTAAATCCTGACATTATCTGTTTTTTGTTTTTTTCCATGGTAAGCCTTCAGCTAAAAATGATCTTAATCTCAAGATGGATTTTGGAAAGCAGGCTATGATTAGGATAAGAGCGTGAGATATCCAGGGGGAAATGTGCAGTGTAAGGGATGGCTGCTCTGCTGGATGACATGATCAGTCATTTAAGAGTCATGATGAGAAGGCAATCATTAAGTCATGATGCGTTCAGGGCCAAAAATGGTGTTAAGGTGGTGATAAAGCCAACCGTAGGTGCAGATTTGGGATCAGGAGGGTTTTGTCCATTTGCTGCACTGCACTTTGTACTTTGAAATAAAATTGACTCATATTTTGGATACAGCTTGTGGACTTCCTGCTACTCACTATTTTTGTATCAGTTGGACGGCAAATGAGGCGCTGCGAGCTTCATTCCCAGTCCCACCTAAGTTGAAATGAAACCAACTGCTCTGCAGACAACATTATCATTAAACCTTTATTTATCCAGGGGAAGTTGACAGAGTGCAGCTTGGAGTTTTAGTTATGCAAACATTTCAGCTCTGCCTCCACAGAAACAGAGCTGCTCTGGAGGCAGAAATATTTCATTGCCTGAGTTAAACCTCAGTGGGCGGAGCCAAAGAACCACAGTTTTCTGGATAAGTAACGTTAGACAGTGAAATATGCAAGAGGTAAGAGAGGAGGAAGATAATATTATGAAGCCTAGTGCTCTGCTACGAACTTAAAAAATACAATCTATCCATACTAAGTTATCTAGGTTAGCTAGTTAGCCTAGCCTTTAGCTATCACCTTCCAACATCATGAATACCATGGACATAACTGAATGGAAAAAGAAGTCAAAAGGATACTAAAGCAGATCCTGCACTACTACTTAAGGATAGTAGGTTTCTTACGTGCAAAATCAATCTGTTTTATTCCTAAGTGCAAAAAGTGCCAGGTTCACTACAGCAAATGTGTTGCCCAGGAAACCATCTCACCGCATCATCACCACATGCAGCTCAATTAAAGAACCCAAACTGTATACATAATTCACGTTCTGAGGTCAGAGGTCAACTCCACGCGGTTTAGTCAAATTATTCAAACATAGCAGTCCAACAAGTTAAAGTAAGATGATAATACCTGACCATAATTCCTGTTCATATTACCTGCAGCAAGAAAGTGGGTAGATGGGCCAAAATTTATATGGATGAGATGAAACCGAAGGTGTAATGGAACAGAATGTAGTTTGTGATAATTGCTGACAAAATTTCTATCTACATTAAATCAAAATGACGAGTTTCATCTGCCGAGGGTTTCGTGTGCAGACTTCTCTCAGGGACTGAAGCACCGACAAGCAAACTCATCCGCCTGCAAATTCTATATTCATAAATACAGTGCAACAACAGTGTGTGACAGGTGATGTGCTGCATTACATTATGCAGTGAGATACAGTGTAATATAATGAGCCAACAGCTCATAACCACGCCAACATGACATACAGGTACATCCTGTATTTTGGCCCAGTGTTTATGGGACACATACTGAAGTAACGAGTATGTGACAGATGTTTTTATTAATTTAATGAATTAAGATCATGCAGTGAAGGATGTGTGTGACATAGTGTGATAGGACAGGCTGTTAAAGCTGCAGTAGGTGAGATTATGAGCATAAATCACAGAGTGCGGCTGCAATAGAGAAGAGCGTCCCATCCTCACTGACTGAGACGCTGTAGATTCTCCCTATTGGCCCAAATTAAATTCTGGTATCACTTCTCCACCCACAGAAAGTGACGAATCCAAATCTCTCGTCTCTTTGGTTTCCTTTGATGACAGGAGCGAGCTGTGTGACGTTTACCGACCTCACTTTACAGGATTTCTGGGTATTGAAGTTCAAACTGTTGGAGCTGCCGATGTGTGAAGTTCCCGAGTGTAACTTCACACTAAAGCAGCTTGGCACAGAGTGGCTGCCACTGTAGAAGTCCCTTACTTCTCCTTGCAGTAATACGACTGACAATTCCTTCTTGCATATTGTACATCAAAACCAAATGAGTGTACTGTAACACAAAACTCTCTTCAGGTCACCAGGCCGCTCCTTGTCACCTCTGCCAACTGAAAAGAGAGCGAAAATTGATTTTTTCATAACAACTTTCCTCTCAGGAGGGATGGAGATGAAGTGAAGCAGTCGTTAAAAAAACATTCAGTATGAAATGGGACTTTTACAGCGGCTGCATCTTAACAATATCATAGGTTTGACTTGTGGTTGTAAGACAAATACCTTGCATCAACCATACATGTGTGACATATAATATAAGTAGGATAACAGAATCAGAAATACTTTATTGATCCGCGAGGGGAAATTGGGTTACATTGCAGTTGCTCACATTCTAGAAGAGAAATATATAGCATAGAGAAATTATAAGAAAAACAGAAATAAGAAAATAAGAAATATGTAAAATATGTGTATTATACTACAATATATAACAATAATAATATAGAAATAAGATAAATAAGAAATTTGTACAAATATGTGCATCATACTACAATATATGCAAAAGTGTAAATAATTAAATAATTATTGCACAGTTGAATTATTGCACAAAATTATTACCAGAATCTGTATTGCACAAGTACTCAGGTTAAAACAACTCAATTTAACAACTCAATTTAAAAGCACTGTAACATACAGGATTTTGAGCTGTGCTTGTGGGATAAATACAATATACCAAGAGTATGTGACAGACAGATAGGCACTTTATTTATCCCAGAGGAAAATAATGTAATGTATTCAAATATACAGTAGGCTATGTGTGTGATGTAATGGAAAAGAATAACACTTCAAGCAGCCTTACTTTACTTAAGATGCTGAGATTTTGACCATGGTTGTGCATGGGACAAATACAATGGGACCAACAGTGTGTGACAGATAATGCAGTATGTGTGGGATATTGTGTAGATCACACATAACCTAATGTATTGCATTATACTGAGTGTGTCTGTTACTTATAATGAAACTGGGATAACAGCTCTTTAATACAACAGCATGACATATATTTGCATCGAGATACCAAGATTATGGTTGTGTAGGCAAAAACAAAGCACCGACAAATCAGTTTGTCGAGTTTATTACATTACAAAGTATGTGTATAATTTAATTTAATGGCATAATGTTTCTGAATAAAACAGTGTAACGTTATAGAGTTTATTTCTGCTATATAACACAACAGGATACCAGCTGAAACAGCAGGATGCCAAGATTTTGATCTGCTGCTTTGGAACAAATACAATGCAGCAGCGCTCTGCAGTGTCTGACAGCGTTTCACACCTAATGTTATGAATTATACAGTATCTGCATAGCATAATATGGGTAATATGAGTAAAGCAGATTGACATAAAGTAACAGATACCAAAGATTTTACCCGTGGTTGACGTATAGGTATATTGCAGCAATGCAGCAACCGCTTTGGACGCGTAATGAGGCGGATTTCATTATACAGTGTGTGTGTAACATAATGTAACTTAATAGGATAAAGACTCGAACTAAAGCAGCGTGACAGAGGGTATAACACTCCGGGATTTGAGCCATGGCAGTGGGAAGAGAATAAAATGCGTCAGTGCACAGTGTGAGACATAAAGGGGAGAGTGACTGAATAGAGAAAGAGAGGTAGGGCAGCAAATCCTCCTCTGTCATGGGTGTGTGTGTGTAAGTGTAGAAGTATGAATGTGCATATCTATAGTATACGCATAAATGAAGAGAGTCATTGCAAAACACTGTATAATAGCATAGTTGCTTCAAAAGCTGAGGAGAACAGAGAATGGGAGAGTAAATCCTATTGCAATTTATTATTTACCATGCATTATTCATGTTTATGTGTGTGTATGTACGTGTGTGTGTGTTCATGTATGTCACAGGCAGAAGAAGAAGAAGAAGAGAAGGACTTGATTGCAGAAGAGCTTGCTTCAGTGTGCTTTGTCAGATTCACACACACACACACACACACACACACATCCAAGACTCCTAATGACTTTGGCCCTTCGCTGCCACAATGTGGTTTGATGCCGGATGTCATTTGCACCACAGACTCATCCTGGACTGACACTGTGAGGATCTGGACTCAGTGAGGCTGGAATAAAACAGACCAGTGTGTCCCAATCAGTGATGCACTGGTGAAGAGGAAGGTGGGTAAAGGAGTGTGTGATCATCATCAGGCCCAGCAACCATTTTTATCATCGAAAATCAATTATATTTATGCTTTTTTTGAATGAAAAGACCGTATTTTTGTATAAATTGCATCAGTTTGATAGAATAAAGGTGCGAGCTGGAACTGGAAATTGGTTCTTCAGAGTGATGCCATAGAAGAACTTTAAATTCTGGTTCCACAAAGAACCTTTCAGACCAAGGTTCTTTAAAGAACCATTTCTGCACTTCTTTGCTTAGACTCCTGCATTGTGTTTTTGTTTATCTATATATGTATAGCCTCATTTGCAATTGCACAGTATATATGGAGGGGTTTGGTTATTTTCCACATTTATGCCATCACCCAGCATCCAATAACTAAGAATTAAGAACATTTCAGTGGTTCTTTGGGATATTAAACGGTGCTTGATAGGTTCTTTGTGGAACCTGAAATGGTTCTTCTACATGTCATCACTCCGAAGAACCATTTTCCAGTTCCAGTTCACATCTTTATTTCTCTGTACTATGAGACACACCATGAATTTACCTCATAAAGATGCATGGTAAACTCTATTCTGCAAATGAAAAAGGTGTTTGGTTTTACGCTCCACTGCATCCTTAATCCCAATCATACCTGTTTATAATAATAATGATAATACCAAACCTTATTTATATAGGCTTTTCTAAATAACTGTTAGGGCTTCACATAACAAAAAGGATCAAATGAATAAATACAAGAGAGGAATGACAATTAAATAGGATAGCAAGTGACTTGAATGTAATATAATCCATGCCTATTATGAAACGCCAAGCTGTTGCAGCCTGACATCTCCAGAATAACCCATAAAAAACATCCCAGATATTGTACACGCTGTAAGGATTTATACACCGCGTGGCTTTATCATTCAGTAATAATAAAGAAATACATTTAAAAATAGATAAATGCAGGAGCTTTTTCAATGTCAGCCGTGGCTTCACATTGTGTGGAACCATGCATTCAACTCGTGGTCGGTGAAGCGAGACGGTGCTTGCAGTCAACTGCGCTCTCTCTCTCTCTCTCTCTCTCTCTCTCTCTCTCTCTCTCTGCCTCTCTCTCTCTCAGCTCCAGTCTAGCCGGTAAGGAGCCTCTAAACGCCTTGCATCGCCTCTCCTCTCCTCTCCTCGCCTCCCTGCTCTTGTCTCCAGTTCAAACTTTCCTCACAGGAGACGGAGCTGTGAATAAACTGCTCGAGCGTCGGTGTTTCCTCGAGGACCTGGAAGAGGATTTCTTGTCATTTCCCCCCCTCATCCCTCTGTCTTGTCTCTTCTCCTGGCGCTGGAGGACGCGCCTCGGTGCGCACTGGACGATATGGACCCGCAAAACGTGCCCAGTGCGTCCGCCCGGCTCTTCAGCTGCTGCATGCAGAGGGGGGGGGGGGGAGAAAAACTGATATGAATCCGGACTCCAAGGCGCGCTAAACTCACACCGGTTCGTCCCCGTTGGAGGCAAGTTAGGAGAAGATAGAAGAGATACGACAGAGGGAGATCCATTCCTCAACCCGAAGAGAGGTTTATGATGGACCGGCGCGGAAAGATAAGGAGGAGGATGTAAAAAAAAAAAAAAAGAAAAAAAAAAGAAAAGCAGCCAACATCTCAAACGGAAAAGCACACGGGAGGAACATCGGATGTCTTCACGGGTAAGTGAAGCTGGTCTGGCTCAGAATAAAAAAAAAAAACGCCTGTATCTGGGGAGGGTGATGATATTCGGTGCGCACTTGTGTCTTTGACGCGGGCGGTCGCGGACGGAGGTCGGAGGTCGGCGATGCCTTCTGGATAAGAGTTACAGGGGGAAACATTTTTTGATGAAGTGATGTCTGGAGAGACGCGTGGAGGGGGAAAAGTTCAGTGATATTACAGCTAAATCTGAACGGGTTTAGATGAGATGAAACTTTAGTGATGCCCGCGGGGGAAAATCGGGTCGTCGCAGCAGCAGCAGCAGCAGCAGCAGGGAATCAGATATAGATGAGAAGAAGATCAATACTGAGGATAATTAAATTCTAGGCTAACAACAAGCGGACACAGTGAAGATAAAGCAGCCGATGCTTCAATAAGGACACAGCCGCTTCATGGACAGATACACGGGATGGAGCTGGGTGTGGAAGTGTGCAACATCATCAGGTGAACAGATAGGAGGAATGAAATGTGGCCAAAATGTGGAAATAGCCGTTGTAAACTCGAATCAGGCTACGGATGGAGGGAGCAGTAGTTGGTCTACTGGAGATGGCAAGATGCTACAGGGACACAATGCAGGTGTTGCCTGTTCTGGCTGTGCGTAACTACGTTTTTACGCATTGTCGAGTGCACTGCAAAAAACAGCGATTTTAAGAAGTCAGTTAGTCTATATTGAGTCTTGGAATCTTGTTTTTTGTGAAACAAGTGAGTGGGTTTTATTGAGTGTCACAGCATCTTGAAATAAGACAGATTGCTCTACTAGTATCAAGGGAGATTGGTGAAACTTGATGATTTGCAGTGGAAGCAAGTGGAATTCTGAAATTCATTTGGCAGATTTCTCACTTGTTTTAAGTAAAAATAAGACTTTAAGACTCTTAAGATGTGCTGTATATTTTCTGCAGGGTGTGAATCTACTCCGTTAATGTCTTGGCAGTGTGTGTGTATCTGTGTTTGTGTGTGCGCGCGCGCTGGCTTTGCATCACGGAGGGTGTGGCTGTGGCAATTAGCCGCTGCGTTCCCATGTCTGTGCTGCTGGAGGTTTCTCTGCGCCTCGTCAGAGCCGCCCGCAGGGACTCAGCGGCGCAAATACCTGCACCGACCAAATTGGGAATTGGAATGATAAATCATCCAGTTCGGCGTGTGCACGCCTGTGCGCGTGCGTGCGTGTGTGTGTTTATTCAATGAAGTCCCGCTAACCCACCTGTCTCCAGAGCGGATTAGAGGCTTGGGACATTTTCGACCTGATTTTTCTTTTTCCTTCGCCATTCAGCAACATCACACATCAGTCTGAGAGACAAAGCGTTTATTCCTTCAGCTTAGGTCCCAGAAATGAAGCCACAAACGCCGTTTCGTGTGCTGCATTTCAGGGTTTGGGGCCATTCATGGGACTTGGATGGAGAATGCATGGTGAATCCCAGTTCAGCTCCTGCAGTTGGAGTGTGAATGTCTCCCAGCTGTAAGGAAACTGAATGTGATCTGAATTGGAATGACAGGAGACAGAACTGAATTCCATTAAATTCCATGAAATTCCACTTCTAAATTCAACTTAAACTAATCAGATACATTCAATCATAATGTATGGATTACCATTACATATTCTGCATCAAACACCACCTGAAAGGTTCCTTTAACATTTTATGATATTCAGTATTGATAATATATAACACTGTGTTTAATCTCAGATATGCAGTAAGGATCAAACAAAAAAAAACATGGAATTTCACAGAATTTAACAGAATTAAATTAAAATTCCCATTCAATTCCAATTCTGTTTCCTGTAGGTTTTTTTTTCAAATTCCAATATCCCAGTTGAATCGGAATTCATGGGGTTCATTCATGAATTGACTCCAACCCTGCTACATTTGGTGGACATGTTTATCCAAAGCGCCTTACAGTGGCTTGAGTGGAAATATTTTTAGTAGCCAAGGCTAGTTGGCCCCAGTGGGAAGAACTGTACTGTAGATGTGGAGAGATGAAGGATGGCATGTGGAAGATCTGCAGAGATGTTAAGCACACTGAGTCAGAAGTACACCAGCCAATCAATAACTGCAAATAACAGATCAAAGGCTATTATGGTTTAACATCATTCAAACGAGTCAAAAATCTTCTGTATTCAATTCCTTGTGGTAAACAAGAGCTGTGAGATTCAATTAGGCCTCACTGGACTGCAGGTCCATCATTTATCATAGTCTGTCTGCTGCAGGCATTGCTCTCTCTCTCTCTCTCTCTTTCTCTCTCTCTCTCTCTCTCTCTTTCACACACACACACACACACTGTCTTTCTTGCTCTCTCTGTTTCTGTCTCGCTCTGAATTCAATTTTCAGTTCATCATAGTTTATTGGCATGAAAGTTGAAAACAGTGCTGCCAAAGCATCAAGATGCTCTCTCTCTCTCTCTCCCTCTCTCTCCCCCTCTCTCTCTCTCATCTTGCTGCGGCCTTGCCTCATTTTGTTGGTTCAACATGGCTGTCACGTTGCTGAGGTTGAAGGTTCAATTCCCACTCATTAATAAAGGGTCTCATTCCACAACACTGGACCTCTATTTCAATTTTTTGGGGGAGAAAAGTGCTCTAATGATCATTGCTCGATATTTCAAACACAGAACTGGCTGTATCACTGAATAAGCAGAAGTCTGGAGTTAGCGTATCATTTCAAAGATTATGTATTGTGAGTTTTACTGCCAAGCTTATGATCTTCATTTGAGAGCGGGTATGTTTCTAAAATGGTGAATTTGCCTCAGTTTGGAATGAAACTATCCAAACATAATCGTCTCTGTCTGTTTCTCGGTCTGTTCTGTCTCTCTCTATCCCTCTCTGTCTCTAGCATCACCATAAATACCCGCATGTTTCTGTTGCCATATAATCATTTGATGGACAGACAGATGCCAGGCAAATGGATGATGTTTATAAAAAGAAATGTGTTTTTTTTTTGTTTTTTTTTTCTTTTTTTTTGTTCAGGCAAATGGAAATGTCCATGGGCCTGGGGATTGGCGATGTTAGATGAGATTTTAAACAAGCCGACACAGACAGACGCACACACACACACACACACACACACACAGATGGTCAGCCATACACATAAACACAGAAGCATCTCTTTGTCTCTCTCTCTCAC
The DNA here is from genome assembly GCF_046629955.1 of Centroberyx affinis. NCBI lineage: Eukaryota > Metazoa > Chordata > Actinopteri > Beryciformes > Berycidae > Centroberyx > Centroberyx affinis. The sequence continues at coordinate 90,838 of NW_027281573.1, read as the reverse complement.
ACACACACACACACACACACACAGTGCCTGCCTCTAGATGCCACTTTTAAAATACCACATCCGTCCGTTGCACCTTTGATTTGATTTAGTGAATTAATCCGAGTGGATTGGTGAGCTTGACCTATTGCTGGTAATTGCTTTCTTTCCTGTGTGAACCAATCTGGCAGAGATCGGCTGTGAGCGGGACAGGACCGCTGCTGTGTGAGATCCAAGCGCTGGAATCCAGAGAGGGGAAATATATTCAGAGTGGAGCCCGGTAATTCAGGGAATGAAAAAGACATGATTTGATTGTGCTCTGGGCCTCTGAGTGTGTGTGTGTGTGTGTGTGTGTTGTGTGTGTGCATACATCCTTGCATTTGTGCAAACATGCAGGCACAAATACATACAGAGTGTACCTGTTTGTGTGTGAGTGCAATCATCTCTGTGTGACTGCGTGTCTGTGTTTTGTATGCATACGCTCTTGCTTTGTGTGTGTGTGTGTGTGCATTCAAGCCCCAGTGTGTGTGTGTGTGTGTGTGTGTTTCGCCATGATTGCGCCGCTTCATTCAGTCATTCAGCGGAAGAGGATTTCATTTGGGTGAATTGCTTCAGTCTCTCCTGGCAGGGACCCAGAAGATTAAAGTGACAATCAGTCATCTGAAGCAACAACAGCAACACACACACACACACACACACACACAGACACACACACTCCTGCCCCTCTCTGTGTGGTTGGGAGGATGACTTAACTGATCGCGGACTGGGGCTTTAACCTCCAGCGGTCTGTTAGCCGCCAGACAAACCCGATTGTCTGTCCGTTGTGCATCAATCTATCAGGCTTTCCTCCTTCTGAATGTAAAGCAGACCTGGAGATGGAGTTATTTTGTTCTGTGTATATCTCTTTCATAATGGTGACAGGCTGGTGGAGGGGATGGGTGTGTGTGTGTGAGAGAGAGAGAGAGAGAGAGAGAGAGAGAATTGGGATGTCCCTGCTTCGTCTGCCACCAACCAGCTCAACACTGCAAAAAATGATGATTTTTCCAGTGATTTTAACTTGTTTCCAGATCAAGCTTATTTTGTGATATTTTTAGTCAAATTATCTCACTGCACTGGCAGATAATCTTGCTGGTTTCAACAAATTTCACTCGATACATGACACTATCATCATAATGATTCATATCAAAACAATTTCACTTTTATGGAGTTCTGTTATTCTGAAAAAATAGTCAAATTTGTTGAAACTGGTACAATTATTTTCACTACAAAAATCCTAAAAATAAGCTTGATAAGTCTGGATACAAGATAAAATACCTTGACGAGTGTGTCATTTTTTGCAGTGCATAAGCAGGAGTCTAAGTAACTTCTTATATATTTGGCATTTTGCAGCAGAAACCTCCGCCGCGCTCTAAAGGCCGTCTGCAGTCCCTTCTGTGTACTCTCCCGACGTCGGAAAAGAGAGGAAAATCTTGATTTATTCCGACTATTTGGTTTTTTTTTTTGAGGCGGAGCAGGAGTGCAGCAGCAGTTCACTGCCTGGAGTAAAACAAAAAAAGTGAGACTGCTGTGAAAGCAAAACTCAAAGAGTTTTGTTCCAAAATGAGACATCAACCTCCTGAGAAATGTGACATGTACTTTTACAAAACTGCCGGCTTTAAAATAAAACTCCAGGGCCGAACCATTTAGGGGACTTAACTCGCAGAATAGTCACATTGTAGAGGATTAAATTATTGATCGGCGAACATCAGGTAATGATTTGTCTTTTAGGGAATGGATATCGCCTGTAGTGCTTTTGGAATGGAAGCCATTACTTGAGAAGTGAGGACGGGTTAATTTAACAAAAAGCAACGCTGCTCAAACGGCTTCCCTGCTGTTTAAGGCTATTAATCGTCAGGCTGGAGGTAGATTTACAGGCTATGGATTGGGAGCCGGTTATAGGGATTGAACTGCCCTCTCTGATTGAATGTGTTCAGGATGGATGGATGAAAAGACTTGGAAGCTGGAGTTACGGAGGAATACTAGAGGAATAATTAAGGGTTGATAGTCAGAGAGAGAGGAAGAAGCTGGGATATTGTGTTAGATCTCATACATTAAAGATGATAAAAGCTACTGCAAATGACAAAGTAGAGGAGGTTTAAAAATAAGTGGCATACATACATCTCATTTAGTTTTGGCTCAGTCATCGGGGATCATTCAACATCATAGTGTGTTGAACAACATTATCATAACAGGCACAGAGAGAAATACTCCTTTGGGTGTATGAGGAAGCATCATGTTTATCCCTTGGCTGTTGGAGGAATATTCTACTGTCACACTTTATTTGGATTGTCCAATGTTGATGCTCAACTTCCTCTCAAGTGACTGTAATGTGTCACTAATGTGTCCGCTGAGTTTCAAGTGATACTCATAACTGTGTGAAAAGCAGTCTATAGATATTCAGTGTCAGGGCTAGGGCTAATGTTTGGGTTTGGAGTGAATTACTGACGGATAGATTTCCGCCCGTGGGTTTGTTTTGGAACGTCAACATGGTGGAGAGGCAGAGGAACAGGAAGGCTTTGCTCATAACGGAGCTACTTCATCGAAAAAAGAAGAAACAAGACTATAAATTTAATAGAAACTGACCTGCTATACCGTTGAGAGTCATCCCAACGTTATACCAGACCGTTATACCATTGTCTCTGTGTTTGCCACTATTTTTTTCCAAAACAAATGTTTGGCTAAATGGACGGCGGTGAATCCGTCCATCCAGAAAAAGTTCAACTGAATTGGACTTTCTGTCAGTCAAAACGGATGGAAATCTACCCACGGATGCGTCATGAGATTTGTCCGGACAACAGACAGCTCTCACTGAAAATGAATTGAAATGAATGGAGGCGGACAGACACAACAGATCAGGGTTAGGGTTAAATAGTCTGTAGAAATGCACAAAATAGGCCAGTGACAGTGTGACTTCTACTTTTTGTTACCTGATAGTTGAACTATCCAAAAAGTGTCTCCGAAGTCCCTCCCCATGCATTGTCGTTTATCCTGCGACAAGAACTGCAGACAATTCTTCTTCTGAATGTTAAATTAGTACATTTTAAAATAGAATTCAAATGTCTCTTAACCTTAAACAAGTACCAGATCATTCCCTGGAACATCTAGTGGCTGAACAGAGAGCAAAACCTGATTTTCCAAACATTTTCCTCTTGGGATTAGAGCAAAAATGAAGCAGGAGTCAAGTAAACATGCAATAAGACATCAGACTTCTACAATGGCTGCATCTATTAGTTCTTCTTCTCTTCTCCTTGTCCCTCTCCTTCTTCCCCTCCTCCAACTTCTAATTCAAACCCTTCTTTTATCCCTCACCTCTTTATTCTCGTAATTATCATCAGGCTTTTTTACCACATTTCTGCATCGGCGCTTTGCACTTTCACGGATATTCCACTGTAACTTTTCAGAATCATTAAACGAGGAGAGGGGCAATGCCACAAATAAAAGGCTCTAAAAACCATCAAGTGTTTTTCACTCCGCAGACCTTCAGCTGCAAGAATGTGGAGCCGGGTGCCAACATGCCTGCTGCATTTTATCATTTTATCATTTTATCACCGAGACCTTGAACGTGTTTTTCAAAACCTCTGGAGGACTGAAAGGGTTTATCTGTAGGAGAGAACAGCCAACACACTGTGGTCCGATTAGGGAAAAGAGGGAGGAAGGGGCAGAGAGAAGGAAAGAGAGAGCAGGAGAGAAAAATGGGAAAGACAGACGCGAAAGAGGGGGGAAAAGAAGAGATATAGAAAGAGTGGGTGAGAGAACGAGGGAAGGAGAGAATAGGCAGAGGGAGAAAGAAAGGAGGGGAGAGGGAAGGAAAGGAGGAGAGAGAGACAGAAAGATGTAAAGAAAGAGGGGAGAGAGAAAGAAAGAGAACGGGAAAGACAGAAGTGAAAGAGGGGAGGGAAGAAATAGAGAAAGTGAGTGGGTGAGATAGTGAGGGAGAGAATATGGAGAGGGAGAAAGAGGGCAGATAGAGGGGGAAGAAAGGGAAGGGGAGAGAGTGAGGGAGAAAGAGAATAGGAAGAGATGTAAAGAAAGAGAGAGGGAGAGAGAAAAAAGAAAGTGAAAGAGAATAGTGTTTGTACATGTGTGATCTGATCAGAAGAAGCGAGAAAAGGAAAGAGTGTGTGTGTGTGTGATGGTAATGTTTATGGGGTCTCTCATTTCGCCAATTAATGTCACAAGGGTAAAGTAGGGCAGCATTAATCCACGATAATCCCATTTTTCAGTCTCTATGTATAGAAAATGTGAAACCCCGGCGGTCAACATCCAGCTCTCTCCTCATTGGCTAAAGCCTGACCCAGCAGCAAATGAATCAGCCAATAGGGAACAACCGGAGAGAGGGTTGTTTATTATAGCAACAATACCCGAGAGGGCGTTCTTTACTGTCGTTCTATGGGTCTGATGGTGATGTAATAGGTACGAGAGCATTATACAACAAAGGGATTAACAAAGAGTGAAAAAAAAGAAAGATCACTAACTAGGTCCCAGGAGCTGACACAGCAGCCAATAAAACGCTCGGTTGGAACACATAATTGGCCTATCAAATGTTTTTTGGCTGAAACTACTCGTTTAATGAGCAATAGTAGATGGCATGGTCAGTGTTTGGGTCAGTTCTCATTTCAAATCTGATTTGGACATCGTTCTCATTTCAAATCTGATTTGGACATCGTTCTGTGAATTACGAGCCTGTTTTTGGATAAAAAAATTATGTCGTGACAGCATTTTCCAAAGTTATGGAGAGGAAAAAAAACATTTTGGAAACGTATCACAATCTGTTTCAAAGCGCTTAGTTTTACTTGGATGCTGCTATAGGTCCAGGCCATGAATTTTCCGATTGCATAAGTCAAAGTTGTAGTTGTGGCGGGCCAAAACAAGCCGCTGGACGTTCAGATCAACTGTTCAACTCGGCCAAAAAGAGAAAAATGCAGCAGTTGAACATACAAGTTTGGTCCTTGAAATTTGACTCTCTATCATGGAACAGTTACAGAAAAGTCATGAACTTTGGATTCGCCAAAATGTATAGTAACCTTGACCTTAGAGAAAAAACGTGTGTATTTGTGTGTGTGTGTGTGTGTGTACTGATGCATTTATATGTACGTGTGAGTGTGTAAATGCTATATGCTACTGTATGAAGCACTTTACTGTGCATGCTCACATGTATGCTTCTATACATACTGTATGTGTGTTGAATGTCTTTTTGTATGTGTGGGTGTGCTGTGTATGCATGTGTACACTGCTGCATATGATGTATGGGACATAATTTTTTTATGTTGCGCATACACACATTTTCCTGTCACACCACTGAAACCCTCTCACATACACTATTGAAATGCTTTCTTAAACACCACTGAAATGCATTACGCTCATAATAAATTACTAGCCTGGTTCCAGACTCCTGAATCACGTATTTGTCGAGTGCTTCAGAGAGTCTGGTGTTTCCCTCATCAACGGCTCGTTCTCGCTCTGAGAAACAATCGAGCCAGTCAGAGCCTTTGTGGGCGGGACTAAAGATTGAACTGTTCGTGCAATGGTTTTTCATTGGCGTTTCGGCATAATATTTGCTGAAATCGAACACCCCCCCACACAGCAAACGGCTAAGTAGGAGGCAATCAGACTGAATAATGGAGTGAGAACGAAATGGCCATTCACTCTGAATATCAGGCTAATACAATAACACTGAAACCCTCTCATATGCACTATGGAAAACCTCCAACAAACCTATAAACAGTACTGACATTCCCTGTGTACACTACTGAAACCCTCTTACATACGCTACTGGAAACCTCTCACACACACTATTGAAATGCTCTCATATACACAATTGACAACCTCTTGCATTCACTGTCAAAACTCTTGCATACACTATCAGAAACCCTGTCGCACCATCTATTCAAAACCTCATATACGTTATGGAAATGCTCTATTGCACTATTGAAACACTCATATACAGTATAAAAACACTCTCCCATACACTTGTGACATCCTCTCTCGCCACCAGCAGAAAAATCTGAATGGGATGGCCATTGATTTATTTGGATTGGCAGACCAAACATTGTTAGATTACCATCTGCAGTATGCTGATAAGAGCAAGATGTCATTTAAACATGGTAAATCAAAGTACTGTAATGACTGTTTGACTGATCAGTAACGAGGAGCAGAGTTTGCCAACTCGTTAAAGACAAAGAGAACATAAAGTTTACTTCAACATGCCAAATGAGACTCAATGTTAAACTGGAGTCTCCCTTGCTACTGTGTTTAAATGATCAAATGTGTTTCACACTTCAGTTGTGGAAGTTGTGTCAATTATCTGGAGTGACTGAGTCAACAAGATCGGGTCACATAAATTTCAGTTTTAGCCTGAGTTCCTCATTTTTGTCCTCTTACATTTTCAGATATAATATAAGGGTGAATGAAGTTCAGCCAGAATTTCAACCCAAGGTTCAGCTGAGTAATAAACTGGATGTTATCAGAGTGAAACATTTCCAATGCCCCTGACACCAAATCAAAGCCACACAGAACACAGTGAAGTGGTTAACAATATCTAAAAGATCTATTTTAAGACATATATTTATTTCTTCTTCTTTATTTCTTTATTTGTACGACAAAAACAATGTCCTAAATCTCAGTAGATCCATTTAATTTGGTATTTCCGTTCCTTTTGATTTGGAATAAATCTGCAATACAAATTCATAAAGAACATCTGTTAATACCCATGAAGTTATCAATCAATGCAACAGCAAATCCCACTGAAATATACATTCTTGAGTTGTCATTTAGCTAATACACTTAACTGGAATTACACTGAGTTGAAGGATTCTAGTCTTTAGTCAGTGGAAAAGCTGAAGCTGCTTCACAGACTGAATGAATAGTATACTGACTTTGTGGAGACATTTATTTGCTATTTGAACTCTTATAGCCCCATGAGCTTTGTATGTTGGTTCAGGACTGCTTGTATTACTGGAATATAAAGTCTATAATGGATAGCACAACTCCAGGTTTTACAGTTATGAGCTAATGGATATGTATGTAAATATGGATTAAACTGTCCTAGTCCATCGGAAGAACATATTCACTGATAGTCCCCTTAAATCTGTCTACCAGAGAATTATTGATAACTAATGGGACGATGAATGGAAATCCAATAAATCGCAATGCAAAAATGTGGCAATACGTATCATGGGGCAGAAAAATGAATGAATTCTGCTGTAGTAATCATAAATGAGACGCTTGACCATCATAATTTCACAAGCTCTCCATCCAAATTATGTTACTGTCTCTTTATAATGACATTTTTACATTGATGTTTACATTCTAGTGAGCCAACACCATCGCCAGAAAGATTTGTGGCTCAGAAATAAACATAATTCTGTCAATGAACTTTTATTTACTACACCGTATCGTGGTTGTATTGAATTGTGAACCAACAACGAACATGAATAAACAACACTAGGGAGAGACTCTGTGTTCTGTGTTGCTGCAGCTCCCTGGAGCCTTTGAACCGGTGTGTGAGTGCCAGGTAAAGTGTGAATTACATCCCATATGGCACCTGAAAGATTTCCCCAGCCGTCTGGTTTCCACTAGGTGTTCTCTCTCATTCACATGCACCTCTACCGCTGTCGTTACTTTACAATTTCCTCTCTGTTTGATCTGCTCCCTGCCCATCACCATGGGATTGTCACTGGAGATGGGAAGAGAAAATATAGAATAGAGGGGACAGGAGAGAGGCGAGAGAGTAGAAAAGAGAGAGACAGGTGAGGGAGGAAGATAAAGAGAGAGGCTGAGGGAGAGACGACAAGGAGGAAGACAGAGAGAGAGTAGGTGTGTAGGCTACTGTATGTATGTGTGTGTGTTTGGGGTGGATGTCAAGGACGTCAATAAATCAGATGACATATTAGGCACTTATTACGCCGTGTGTGTGTTTGTGTTTGGATAAGAGCTTCAGCTATAAATGGCTACAACTCAAGTGTGTGTAGGTGCGTGGGGTTAAAAGTGTCAGCTGTATTTGTCTAAAATGTAAGTGTGTGTGTGTGTGTTTAAGTGTGAGTTTGTTTAAGTGTCACACCCGAAAGACACACAAGGAGAGGCGGGGCTAACACAACCGTAGATTACATCCAAACCACATATTTGTCCACCGTCATTGAACAGTCAGTTGTTCGTCTGAATGTTGTTGTTTCTTAATCTCTCCTCTTTTTGTTGTAACTGTGAAGCTCCATGTGTTGTATTGAGATGTAACTGTGTTTTGTTTGTGATATGCTACCATACAGTATTTGATTTGTAAACCTGAAAAACCCATAAATAAATCATAAAAAAAAAAAAATGTTGAGAATTGAATGTTACATATTCATTTGTTTCCACGTTCAACACTGGCATTAACACGCATCCTGGGTGATCGGATTGTAATCGTATAACACAAAAACACAGAACATCCAGGTGACGCACTGAAGATCCGCTCATCCAAACCACATCTGGAGGGGATCCAATCCACATACAGGAGCTACTATGTAAACAGAAATCGACTTTCGCATGAATCCGACCAGGAAGCACAGGCAGAAAAACAGCAGCAGGCAGCTGGAACGGTAACACCCTTGTCAAAACTAGATTGTCAGGATATTGATGGATAGGGAACAAGCGGGACGAGGTGTTTATTGTCAATTGTAAATGAGGTCAACTTTATGAGAGGAAGCGATGTAATCTGGCGAGGGGAAAGAGAAATTGGGTTTCAGTGTGTATATAGGATACATTTTAATGCCACAATTATTTAGATTATTTCCCCCTCTGTAGGGGCACAAGACAGGGTTGCCCCCTATCCCCCTTATTGTTTGCGATAGTGGTTGAACCATTAGCTATAGCACTTACAGCTAGTGAATTTACAGGCATTATGAGAGGTGGAGTGGAGCAAAAAGTATCCCTTTATGCTGATGATTTACTACTATATGTCTCTGACTCTGATAATCCATCCCTCAGGTGCTTACCATCCTTAGATGTTTTGGTCAGATCTCTGGGTACAAATTAAATTTAAACAAAAGTGAACTTATGCCAGTTAACTCTGCGGCCAAGACATATGCCTTGAGTAGATTGCCATTTAAAATCTCTCATCATAAGTTCACGTACCTAGGGATTTGTGTAACTGATAGATTTAACAATTTATTTAGGAATAATTTTACCCCTCTGCTAGACCGTCTGACCCATGACTTTCAACGATGGTCACTTCTCCCCCTGTCTCTGGCTGGGTGGATAAATTGTATCAAAGTGAATGTGCTTCCCAGATTTTTGTACCTTTTTCAAAGCATCCCCATTTTTATTCCAAAATCATTCTTCCGTAAATTGGATGGCATGATTTTGCAATTTATTTGGGAACGTGGGAATCCAAGAATTCGAAAACAAGTATTGCAGAGACCTAAGCTGTCAGGGGGAATGGCTCTACCTAATTTCCAACAGTATTTCTAGGCCGCCAATCTACGCTCTATCCTACATTGGCAGAATATTGATTCTATTGATCCTATTCCTGCATGGCTCTGTATTGAATCTGCTTCCTGTGCTTCAGCCTCATTGGCAGCTCTCTTGTGCACACCCTCCTTGTCACCACCACCCAAATTTACTAAGAACATAATTGTAAAGAATAGTCTCAAAATCTGGCACCAATTTGCACAGCATTACAGGCTTAATTCACCTCCCCTATCATCCCCTTTCCATGCCACCCCTCCCCCTCTGTACTGGATAATTCCTATAATCTGTGGCACAGTCAGGGCATTTACATCATCAGTAACCTGTATGTGGATGGCATATTTGCTTCTTTTAATGATCTGGTAAATATATATGATCTTCCAAGAGCCCATTTCTTCAGATACCTGCAAGTCCGTAATTTTGTCCGCAAACATTTTTCTGGCTTTCCTGCAATTCCCCCAATTTCTCCCATTGATTCGCAATTTCGTTGTGCTTGCACAATGACAATAAAGTTCTTGAACTGAATTATTGAATTGAAACCTCTATCTCTACCCTCTTGATTTAGTATTGACCTTGACCTGCCTATCTATCTGACCTTTGTATATTTACACCACAACCTTACTTAATACCCCCCTTTTTTTCTTTTCTTTTTTTTAATATATTTTCCTCCCTTTTATATATTTACTTATTTATTTTTTAGTTTGTTCGTCAGTATGTTGTTGTTTCTTAATCGCTCCTCTTTTTGTTGTAACTGTGAAGCTCCATGTGTTGTACTGAGATGTACCTGTGTTTTGTTTGTGATATGCTACCATACCATATTTGATTTGTAAACCTGAAAAACCCATAAATAAATCATAAAAAAAAAAGAATGTTAAGAATTGAATGTTACGTATTCATTTGTTTCCACGTTCAACACTGGCATTAACACGCATCCTGGGTGATCGGATTGCAATCGGATAACCCAAAAACGCAGAACATTCAGGTGACGCACTGAAGATCCGCTCATCCAAACCACATCTGGCGGGGATCCAATCCACATACAGGAGCTACTGTGTAAACAGAAATCAACATTTGCATGAATCCGACCAGGAAGCACCGGCAGAAAAACAGCAGCAGGCAGCTGGAACGGTAACACCCTTGTCAAAACTGGATTGTCAGGATACTGATGGATGGGGAACAAGCGGGACGAGGTGTTTACTGTCAATTGTAAATGAGGTAAACTTTATGAGAGGAAGCGACATACGTGGCAATCTGGCGAGGGGAAAGAGAAATCGGGTTTCAGTGTGTATATAGGAGACATTTTAATGCCAGGTGTAACTGCAACATGTTCTCACAACGGTCAAACATATCTTATTAAAAGTTGTGCACGCTATGGAAGATAAGACATAAAATCAAATTGCGATTATTTGACAGAATATTGCAATTGCGATTTAAACTGTGATTGATATCATCACAGTTTTCTTGTCATAAATTTTAGAACTTTAAAATTGTTTAAAGAAAAGTGATTTTGTTAAAAAAAAAAAAAAAAAAGATGTCAGTATACAGTTTGATGAAAGGTTTTCACCAATATTGTACTTGATTGAGAGAATGGATCAAAGATTACCTGAATCTCTAAAACACCTTGTTCAGAAATCCATTTTGGACCAACCTCTCTCTTAAACAATTAATTACAGCCTCTGTGATTTGGAAATTGCAGAAACTTTTTCCCCTGATGAATTGTTCAGCTCAAGTTTGTACCAAAATCAAATCAAACTACTTTAGATGAGGTTAGGCAAGTAAAACAACTTTGGTTAAGGTTAGGGTAAGATTTTGGTCACAGTTACCATAAATAAGAAAAACTTCAGCTGAAAATGAAAACTTGATTCGGTGCTGAAAACTTCAGAGTCGGGAATTAAACATGGGTCGTCATAGTAAACGTATGTAAATGTACTTTCCACTGTACTATTTCAAAATCAAACTGCTGCCTGTTTCACATAATTTGTACAAAATCATCCGAAATTTACGCTGCAGCATTTTTCGTAGCTACATTCCAGATCTGACACGCATGTCAGCGCCGCATGTGAAGGCGTGTGATGCGGGAAGGCAAAGCGACAGCCTGGTTGCCTCTCCGCTCAGTGAGCCGAGCAGGACTAACACCCAGGTGGGCCATGTTTATCTGCCACAGCTGCACCTGCAAACACACACTCTGCATTCACACTCCCTGCAGGTCTGTCGTTAATCTTTGCTCTTGAGGCTGGAAGACGTCCCTTTGAGCGCGGCTATAAAATGATACAGTGTGTGTTTAACGTGCTGACGCTGTGCAGACACAAAGCAAACATATGTACACACACACACACACACACACAGAAATACACACTGGAAAGAAGGTTGGAAGCCTGGTAATTGAAGATTGTCATTTAACAAGGCAGCCATGACAGAAGGTTTCACACATCTATGCACACACAGACACACACACACATGCACACAGGTGTACACACACACAGATGGAACTGGTTATTCTTGCTGTCATCTATCTGTGGGGTTGGTTGGCGAAAACACACACACACACACACACACACACTCTCATACACACACACACAAGTTCCTGTGTGTCTCAAGGCTTCCTGGGGAGTTTCCATCACAGGCAAAGGGTTTGCTTCATACCTCTCAGTGTGTGTGTGTGTGTGTGTGTGTGGCTAAGCAGCGTCGAGACTTCCTACAACTCCCTGATGTCATTTGTCAAGTGTTCAAGGAGCTTAAAATATACATGAGCGCACACACACACACACACACTCACACACACACACACACACACACACAGTACATACAGTGTAAGCCCATTGCATGAATTAAATTAAAGAGCGGGATAAAATATCTGAATGTTGGATAAACAAATCTCACAGTAATCCATGTCCCAATTTCTCTCTCTCTCTCTCTGTCCCTCTCTCTCTCCCTCTCTCTCTCTCTCTCTTTCTGACTATGGTTTGGTCTGATGTGATTAGCATACGACAGACAGAGCGATTGTGTTTGCTAACCTCCAGGTTCGGGGAAAGATTAATCATGTGAAACGGTGAATTTTTCCCGCGAGAGCCGAATGAATTCCTCCGACTGTCTGCCTCCCATTTGTCTTCCTCTCCTTTGCTTTCCCCCTAATCTCTCCGTCTGCTCCCTCCATCCTTCCCTCCATCCGTCTCTTATCCCCTCCTCCCATCTTTCGCTCTCTCTCCTTATCTGCCTCCCATCCTCTCCTGGCTCCGTTGTCTTTCTTTCCTTCCTCGTCTCTACCTCCCTCACCACCTGCTATGCTCCCTCTCTCCATTCTTCCTCCCCTCTCCCTCCCTTGTTCTCCTTCCCTCCTCCTTCTCCTTCCCTCCCTCTGTCCCTCTCTCCTTCCTTTATTCTCTGCCTCCATCCTCTCCTCTTTCGCTCATCTTTCTCTCTCTGCTTGTCCATCCCTCCTTCCTTTCTTTCTTCCGTCCTTTCCATCCTTCAATTTTTTTCTCCCTCCATCCTCCTCTCTCCCTCGTCCCTCCCTCTTTTACTCCTCCCCTCCCCATCCTTGTCTTTCTCTTTCTCCTTCCTTGTCTCTCACTCCTTCCTTTGCTCCCTCTCTTTCTTCCTCCCTCTATCCTTGTCTGTCTCTGTCCATCCTTCCCTCATTCCCTCCTTCCTCCCTTTCTCCTCCTCCTTCTCCCTCCATCCTCGTCTTTGTGTCTCCTTCCTTGTCTCTACCGCCCTCCCTATCTCACCTTCCCTTCCTCCCTCCCTCTTTACCTTCCTCTGTCCTCTCCTCTCTCCCTCATTTCCTTCTCCCTCCTTTATTCTCTCCTTTCTCTCTCTCATCCCTCCCTCCTTTCTGCCTTTCCTTCCGTCTCTCCTTTCCCCCTCTCTCCCTCCTTCCCTCCTTTCCTCCCTCCCTCACTCTATATTCCACTCACCTCTCCTCCTATTCTGAACTTGGAGTGTGACTGTCTTTGATACTGCTGTTGCTACACACTGCACCACTTCTCTCTCTCTCTCTCTCTCTCTCTCTCTTTCTCTCTCTCTCTCTCTCTTTCTCTCTCTCTCTCTTTCTCTGCCACTCTCTCTCGCTATCTCTCTCTCACACATGATCTCGCACTCACACACTCCCTGGGTAGTCTTTCCTTTGAAGGTTATGTGCATTGGGGATGTGTCTGTTCCGGTGGTGTTTGACAGTTTGACACATAAAAACACACACACACACACACACACACAGATGCACACACACACACTTCCACTGCCATATGTGCTACCATGCGCACCTTACCAGCTATCATACTCTTTCACACTTTTACTACTTCTTCACCTTCTCTCTCTCTCTCTCTCTCTCTCTCTCTCTCTCTCTCTCTCTCTCTCTCTCTCTCTCTCTCTCTCTCTGTCACACACACACACACTTGGCTTTATACGCCTCAATGGGTGGAGCATGGCACTAAGCCTGCGAGTGTTAGGGGTTCAATTCCCAGTGAAACTGCCTATCAAACTGTACTGTATGTTACAAAAAAAACCCGGTAGCATTAAACCGTGATATAAAAACTCCATTAAGCCAGCTTAGGGGACTCCATTAATCACAGCTACTTAACCTTTGATGATGTCACTCATACACATACACACACACACACCACATTCAGAGATTTATTGGTTTAGGCCAATCCCGTCTTGGTACAGAGTACACTCTAATTAGCCTTTGCATTGATTTGCCTGTCAAGTGCGCTCGATTGCAGTGAAAAAAAAGTGTGTTTGGTTGCAGTTAGTGTATATGTTGTTTGGTGCAGTGCTAAGATGAGAAAGACTAGGGAAAACACTCTGCCTGCAGCTTTCAGGACACAAGACTTGAGGGTTAGCAGTGTGCAGTGGCAGCTGAGCGTCCAGGTGATCAGATTTTTCCTTTAAATGCCTTTGAAGGAAAATTCCACCTTTGGATTCTCTTACACTGTCAGACATCATCAATCTGTGATGTCCAGTACATTCCAGGAGTTATTGTATTTCGGAATGTGTTTTTGTAAGTGTTGTAATTTTTTTTTTTTGGTGTACCCACTTTGCCTCGTCTGCTTCTACTTCAGTTTGTGATTTTTTTTGACATTTCCCAGAATGCCTTTCAACAACCGCCGGAGAAGGTGTGTAACAGTGTGAGTTTCAAGCAGGGAATTGCTGAAAAAGAGAATGCATGCTTGGGCAACCTTCCCTGGATAATGTTCTAAAAAAAAGAATAAACACTTAGATTCAGCACAAGTCTTGATTAGCATCTTGTATCACCAGCATTTCAAATCTTTTCCATTTGGTTAAGGGGTTAGACTTACAGATGCCAGTGCTAACTATGATGTTCTGTAATGTCCTTAACATCCAAGAACAGCCTGCTGAAATCCGCTGAAATGTCTTCTCTTTCCAAGATAGACTGAGCGTGTCTGGCACGGCGGAGCCAGCTAATATTCCCAGAAGTCAAATCCCCCCTCCATCTGGCCCCTCCAGCCAGGCCAAAGCAAACGCTCAGACAGAATCTGGAAGGGCTTAGAAAGATTTCAGCTCTTCCTTTAGATCTAAGGCAGTCTATTACAGCAGTGTGCGCCTTTTGGCTTGCGATGCCTGAAAACAAAGGGAATATCTTCTTGCTACAACCTGACTTGGGAGAGAATGATGAACTGCAACGATAAAAAAAAAGATTTTTATTCTTCCTTACAGGCTATTTCACGTGATTAATTATTCAAAAATGCCCAGAGGCTGCAAATATTGAAAAAAAAACGTTAGCTATTTTGCACATTAATATACCGTACACATGCATTTACGCGAACACACACATAAACACAGACTCAGGCATGCATGAACACACACAAACACAGATCAATGTGGTAGGAAGCCTTTCCCACTAGACTCTGGTCATAAATATACATAATAGCATTTCCCATGTACCAGTCAATAAAATATGGACAACTCACACGTTAGTATGCTTCGGCGAGCAAGCATAAACCAATACATTTATACTGTATGAATACAGTTGAATGGCCTAGAGAGGTATCAGTGCTTGTACGTGTGTGAGTGTGTGTGTGTGTGTGTGTCCATGAATGTGTGTCAGTGTATTAGATGAATTAGATTAGAGTGACAAAGTATCAGAAAGCTGGTAAAACAAATCTCACAGTAATCAATGTACTCAATTCTCTTTCCCTCTCTCCCATTGTTTTATTTTGATGTAATTAGCATAAGAGACAGAACAATTGTCTTTGTCTGTGTGTGATCAGACTCTCCTCTGCTGAATACTCATCATCCTCATCCTGTTAGTCTAGCAGGGTGCTGAACTCTGAGGAGAAGTCTCTAGAGCTAAGATTTTGAATGGACAACAAAACAATCAGAAATTAGGTCACATTTTGACCTAATTAAGCTCCATTCTTCTCGTTTCATGTAACCCTGATAAAGGCGTGTTGCCGAAACGCTTTGGTTTTTAATTGCATCAATGAAAGTTTTTCTTGACGAGCATCCATCGGGTAGCTGAATTTCTTCCTTTTCTAGTTATTTCCAGTTCATGCACCTTGGATTAAAGACAAAGTTCTTCTTCTTGTCGGGGGGGAAGGGCCTGTATACATGGGTCGAGGACAATCCTGTCTCCTGCGGATGGTCCCTCACCCTCCGTTATCCAGCTTCTGGTCAGTCGGACTACAGCAGCTACCTGGGGTCACACCGGTTGGGATGGGTCTTACTGCCAGGTGTGGAACCTCCGGGTGCTGGCTGATACTCTGAAACCATAGCGGGCTAAGATGGTTCTTTTCAAGGAAGGATACTGTGCCGCTGATGGTAGATTCCTCCCCACTCTGCGGATGGGCAATTTTCCTCAGGTCGCGGTTCTCTTGAATACTTCAACGAAGGCTTCGATGTCGTCTTCCGCTGTTAACCTTGTCAGCATCTCTCTAGGGCTGCGGATAGGGCTCTCTCGCTGTACAGTTTGTTGGTACAGAGTCTGGATGGCCATGTGTAAGCTGACCTGGCCTTTCAACAGGTCAGCTATGGCGTCCATCCATCTTGTGTCAGCCGTTTTCCCCAATTTAGCGTGGTATACACAACTGCCCGCATTCGCCACCAAATGTAGCAAATTAAACAGTTCTTTATTTTTACAAGTGCAGGTAAAGGCTCATTTATGCTCCCTTTACGTACAAAAATAAATATGTCCGTTTCAAACGATGTAACCGTCACTGCCCACATACTTCCATGCATCCTTTATGTTGGCATGGATGTTAAGCAACACATCCACTAGAGGGCAGTAGAGAGTCAAAAGTGCCTCCACCGTCGCCATGTTTGTTGTGAACAACATGTCTTCGTTGTGTCTCGTTGGTCTCGCTTGAACTATTGGCTACACTGCCCCCACGATTTCTAGTGGTACTGCGGTGGTGCTGCTCCGTTTCGTCCGTATCCGTAAGCTTTCAGAAAACGTGCACAAATACAGACAAAATTAACGCAGAGTACGGACAGAAGGCTCCGTCTGTATCCGTACACGTATTTAACGTTGAGCATAATTGAGTCTTAAGGGAAAAGGGTGGAACTCCCTTGTAAGGGTTCAGCTTAATCCACTTTTAGTTGTCAGGTCTGTCCCTATTAGGTTGTTTCGCAAGGGCATACACTTTATCGTCGGTGAGCAAACAAGCAGAGGTCAGCACAGTAAACACACATCACAAGTCCGTTTATCCAGATACCCTTCCAAATCCACAATACTACAACACAAGCTAAGTTTCCGTATTTGACTTCAAGTGTTACTGATTCTGTGTGTCTCCAATCTTACTGCTTTGGAGAATCGGTTTGTCCACCTCCTGCAACCACCTGCCTCTCTGCTGAATGAGTGGAGTGGTTGGCTTGAAGTAGAGAGTTGCCTGATTGCTGATCTGCAGAAGCTGTGATCTCTCTGCCCCTGCCACACGATGGCAAGAAGGTATCGGCCCTCCCACACTCTGCCCCCTGAGTGGGAGAGAGCGCCGTACCTGGTGCTGAAGCCCAACTGGGCCATCTTCCTGGGCTGAGACTCCACAAAAGAAAGAAACAAAGAAACAGAAAGAAATAAAATCCTTGGGTTTTATTTGTATTTTTATTTGTAAAGCATCATGTAATTGAGTTTTTCAGAATTACGAAAAGACACAAGGGCAATCAGTGAAAGAGAACAAAGGCAACAGATGGCGAGAGAAAGGGGAGAGACTGTGAAAGACTGCCAAAGGCAATAAATCAAAGAAATTGAAGATAAATTACAGAAAATAAAAGGAAATTGTTTGGGGATAAGACAGACAGATGAAACTAAGCATCAACCAAGGTCTTTTCAAAGTAACATCTCTCTCACAGTGAATGTGCCAACTCTAAACCAAGACCTCAGTACCTGCCTGCTGATTCAAGAGGCAGAGCTGCTGTGGAGGCAGAAATTATCTCATTGGTTGAGTTAAACCTCAGTGGGCGGAGCCAAAGGACCACAGTTTTCAAATTATTTCTGCCTCCAGAGCAGCTCTGTCTCAGATACATTTTTGCATAACTAAAAACTCCAAGCTACCTGGATCAAATATATGTAACTTCTTCTCACCCAGACAGAAATGGAAAGACAGAGATGGAGAGAGAGAGAGAGAGAGAAAGAAGGTGGGAAAAGAGAAAGACAGAGGGAGAGAGAAGGGATGAGTCTTGGATTTCCCACCGCTGTTCAATTCACATTCGTTACAGGATAAAGAAAGAAAGAAAGAAAGATGCAGAGAGGTCGTGAGCGAGGGAAGAGCTGAGTAAAGGAAAGAGAGGGAGAGAGAAAGGGCAGCAAGGGAGAGCAAAACGTGGGGAGGGAGAGAGAAAGTGAGAGATGAAGTAAAGGAAGAAGGATGAGGCACAAAGCATGAATGACAGAGTTGCTCTTTCTTCAAATTCATTCATTAAATCTC